>NC_090931.1:180430892-180525892 GCF_040938575.1 Ambystoma mexicanum
CTATTTATATCCAATGGGCCTCATTACGAGTTTGCCAGTCTGGTCGGACCTGGCGGAATGAAAGGCACCCGCGAGCACAGCTTGCCCGTTATGAACAGTGCCGGTGCTACAGGCATTCCCATTCCCATTGAGCCCTATGGGGCTCAAATGGGAATGAGGATCCCCCGATTACGGCACACGCGAAAGGGCAATTACCGGGTCTGGCAGGGCCGGAATACCCCAGTAATTGCCCATTCGCAGGTGCCGGACTTTCTTGCAAGTTTGGAGGTAGCCTTGCCGGTTTTACCGCCAAGGCTACCTCCAACCTTGTAATGAGGCCCAATGTGTTGGGATGTCAGCATCAAAATGAGAAGTGTTCAAATACAAGTTCAGAGCTTCTTCCAGCTCTTAGTTTTCACAGAGTTCCCGTCCCCAAGGTTGAAGATAGCTCACAGTGCAAAAACAGCGCTCCCTTCCCCAAGCTTCAAGTCGTTCAAAATAACGCTCTTCTGGTTTGGTTGCCTTTCACCAATTTCATATAGTTCAGTTCCTTATTTTCAGATCACACAAGATTTCCTTAGATTCAATCACAAGCTTCTTTGAAGGTGGCTTTTCCATATATGGTGTACTCGGTTTAGGCACAGGTGTCAAGCCACATGGTGCAACTATTACAGGTCACGCAACAGACACACCTTATTTGCTTCTTCTTTAAAAGGCACGTTGCCACTGTTTCAGTTCTACAGCGGTGCTGACTTCATTCACACGCCTCATCCTCATGATGCTTCATCATTGCTTATTTCGCCAACATTCACTTGTTGCATTTTCACATATTCTCATGGCTCTTGCCAATGCTTCTTCTCTCTCAAATTACACAATTCCTTCTATCAGGAAATTCCACATAACTACTTTCAATCAGATGTGTATTCAAAAAGTGCTTGCTTTCATTTTCATTCGGGTCATTCTTCAAAAAGTCATTCATTAAACTTTTCACAAGTTTTGCGTGTTCACCTGCTGCCCCAGTGTCCCCCTGTCTCGGTTGGCTCACTGGTCAGTGCTTACTGTGTTCCAACGAGGCTTCCAGCCACCACAAGCTCTCTCTCGCACGGCGCCTCGCTCTATCTCCCCAGCAGCTCTCTGTGGCTTCGCTCCTGCCTCCGCTGCATCTCCTGCAGCCCGGGTCTCGCGCTTCAACTTTGCCTGGTCACGCTGGTTCCCTTTCTGTGGTTCGCCTACGGCCTCCAGCTTCTTTTAGCCTCACTTCCATCTCCATACACTTTGTATCTTCCAGGGGTCCTCGAGCACTGTGACTGCCATGCCGCCTTCCAGGAGAGGTATGCTCTTGTCCAGCAGTCCATAGACCTGCTTCCACAGCTGACTCCATCTTCACTGTTCTTCCTGCTTTTAAACCTCCCGCCAGCTTGATTGGTTCAAAAAGGACTAGACCGCTCATTGCTGTTTAGGGAGTTCTGAACTGCTCTCGGTTGCCTCCTCCTCGTCCCAGTACCTAAATGTTTGAGTGTGTGTGAAAGTCCATAAAGAGAGGATGCAGGTCTCTAGTTTGTCTCTTCCTCCTCCCAGTACCTGACTGGTGTTTACTGGGGATCTATTTGAAAAATAGGGACAGTAACCTATGAAGACTTGGGGGACATTGGACTCATGATGAAATGGGGGACACCATGTCCCACCCAAAGGTGACTCATCTCCACTCCCCAAGTCTCCTCCACCCAGGTGATCCTCCCTCCCATATCCACCACCCGGGGTAAGGGTCCCAGAGCGACGGACTTTCCCTGGCCACATGAGAGGAGTATATATTGGGGAAAGAAGTGAGGCTGCCCTCAGATTCCTCACACTTTGTACAATGTAACTGTCTTTGCGTATTGAACATTTTGGGACATTTATTTCTGATTTATCATGTATTGGTATTGAGAATTTGTGGAAGAATATGTTAAATGGGAAATCTGTGGCATTAAAACTTGCAGTAGCGAGGTTTCCACAACACTGCCAGCTTTATCACATTGAATAGGAAATGTTCTTATACTTTTTTTTAGGGCATACCAGCTACGAATTAGCAGTTTTACTATTAATATGTTGTGAGTTATATGAGAAATGTGATGAAATATAATGTAAAGGTCTCACGCCTAATGGAGTTATGGCAAAATGTTAAATTACTTGTTAAAATATTTGGCTTTATTTGGTTATGATTTTGTGAAGATTATTTTTAAACTGTGTACAAATAAAGAATACATAAATAACGAAATATATGTATTGCCTTTTCAAATTGCTATGCCCAGTTCTAAGGTAATCTACCAAAATGCCTGCACATATGTCTCCAGCCCTGGGCATCCAAAGCACACATTAAGATGCATGGTCTATACAAATATAGTACATTTGGGTCGGTTGATTATACATATATCAAATTCCGATTCATCGATTGTGCTCACACAACACATTAAGATGTATTCATGATATGGATACTAAGTGTCACGCACCACAATGAAGCGGCCATAAGGAGACATATAGGCTCTTATCAATACACATCAATAAAGAATATTAGTCAGATATTTGCTAGTCACGGCTGGGATAGATGTGACTCATGCCCCACATTCAAAGCACACGTATCCAAAGACCGTGCTTATAACACAATTAACTTGTCATGTATGTTAAACTCCTAATCTCAGTGTTATGGTTCCACATGTCACACACCTGAGTCAGGTCCACAGAGAAGCCAAACACAATCACAGGTAAAAACAGGTTTTATTAAACACAAAATTCTGCTCTCCTGGGTCAAACGCAAAACCAGGTGCAGTCTCTTGTCAGAGGTTCCAACAGTTTGAGGGTCTCGCCCACTCGCTCACAGTCTTTAGAGCTCTCTTCTCTGAGCTTACTCTGGTTTGTCTCTTGTTGATGGTCAGATACCACCCCTGTTACTTCTTTCAGGTCCTGTAGATGGGGAGGTGTTTCCACCACACTGTAGATACAAATGAAGGTTTGGGTTTGCCTGACCTAGTTTTCACAGAGGTTCTAAAGAGGGCCTTATCACCCCCTTGCCTAGTGTCCTTATTTCTACCCCCTCAACAAACCACTGTACTCCTTCTCTAGTCCTGATCCTGCTCGGTGCCATGCCACATGCTTGTTTCTCCTCCCACCATGGTCTTCCACCATTATTTAATCCTTTCTGATTGTGGGCTCACACCTACCTCCTGTTTAGCCTAAGCGTTCACTCTGCTCTTTCTAGCTACCATCTCTCTGGCCTCCTGGATTTACTCCTGGATTCCAAGGGCCCCCTGATGCCTTCCACCAATCACCTCCTGATAACTTCTGCTAGCCATCTCTGGGTGATTTTCACAAACCACCACCTGATGATTTCCTCAAATCATCTCCTGATGACTTCCACCAACCACCTCTGGATGATTTCCACAAACCACCTCCTGGTGCCTCCACCAACCACCTCATGATAACTTCCACCAACCACCTCTGGTTGATTTCCACAGAACACATCCTGATGACTTCCACCAACCATCTCCTGATGACTTCCCCTAATCATCTCCTAAGGACTTCTACCTACAATGTCCTGATGATTTCCTCCAAGCACCTATTGATAATTTCTACCAACCATCTCCTGATGACTTCCACCCACCACCTCTGGATGACTTGCACCAAGCACCACCTGCGCCTTCCACCTACCACCTCCTGATGATTTCCACCAAACATCTCCTGATGACTTCCACCCACCACCTCTGGATGACTTCCACCAAGCACCACCTGATGACTTCCACCTACCACCTCCTGATAATTTCCACCAAACATCTCCTGATGATTTCCACCATACATCCCCTGATGACTTCCACCTACTACCTCTGGATGATATCCGCAGAACACATCCTGAGGACTTTCACCAATCATCTCCTGGGGACTTCTACTTATCACTTCCCAATGATTTCCATCAAACACCCATTTGCTGATGACTTCCACCAAGCACCTTTTCCAGACATCTAAGGTCGATAAATTCAGTACCACCTTGACACTCATAAGCATGGTGCTAATGGTAAAAACCTAGTGTGGAGGAGCAGACGTGTATGTCACTGATAGACCCCATCCCCTTCACCTCTGTCATACTGGATGAAAGACAGGAAGACATTAACTGTGCATGACACCAGGTATCATACCATTACTGCATAGAGTTTATGAGAAACGTTATGTACTCAGACAACTGTACCCTCGCACTAAAGTAGTATCAGGAGAGTGGCAGGCACCACTGAATATCGAAGAGTTGTAAAGAAAACCTGATAGGTGCAAAGTGATGTCATAAGATGAAGATACAGTCACGCACCAAAATGATGTAAAAACACAAAGAATAATGATATAACTGAAGAAACAAAGTAACATGCGTACAAGTATGAAGGAATCATGTATACAAATAAGATAAGTAACCAGAAGACTAATAAACTTACATACACAGAAACGCATGGTAGACGAGTCATATAGAAACTTGCTGCAGTATAAAACATAACATGGATAAAGCGGCCATGATAGAAAGATGGATGCCAGCTCTCAGTGATAGTAAGCAAAGAGCTCAAAGGAGAGAGACCAGAGCTACAGAGCTGACAGAGGCTGGGAATACAAATGTGTGCATGAACGAAGAATAGCTGTTTGCCAGAGGTCAAGGATGCCACAGTGAGAAGCTACTTAAGGGTACAAAGGGAGTTACCAAGGATAAGCAACATACGCAGGACCTATTTCTCTTAGATTAAGTAAATGAACAAACGTTTATGGGTGCCAAGTATTGTCAAGTAAACATGCAGAAAAGCCTATGTGAGATGGAGCAACCAAGTCTCTAGAGGCCAATGAGTGTAATGACACCTGAAATAATCTAATCAAATAGCACTATATAAAAGGCAAAATGGACAAAATCGTGGTCTCTTCACACGTGGTGTAAGACCAGAAAACAAGCCTACTCATAAGCTCTGGCCGAAGATAACGATATACCTTAACTCCTCTTAAAGTTCCAGAGAAGAGAACATCCAGCAAGGTCAAGTACAAAGGGAAAGCCTTGGCTGATGAGATAACAGAACTAATGGGACAAGTGGGCAGTCTTCTGACATTGTTCTCTACTTGAGTTTCGTTTTGCTTACGTGCTGCTAGTGAGCCAACTGTCCAAGGTTGGGAGAAGATGCCAACCTATCATGAGGCCTATGCAATGATGAGCATGCAATGTTGCATGAGCCAATCCGCTACTATTATACTGCTATAATCTGTATTATACGTACTTAGAGGGAAGTTCGAGGCTTGCCTGCTAGTCAAGGGGCAGCCAATAAAGTTACTAACACTTATAGATTCTATGAGTAGACATGTTCTCCTAACCAATCCCCAATCCTGAAAGGTTTTATTATTTGTCATGTAGGATGATGTCATAGCTGACGCATATTGAGGTATAAATCCTTTGTGTACGTAAACTGTAATTGTCAGTGCGTGAACTACAATTCGTTGTTCGCCAGATTACCCTACTTTATTGAACTGATAATAAAGTAGTACTTTGCCATTTTCTTTGAGTCTGTCTGGTCATTGGGTCCAAGATTGTTTATTATGGTAATCCCAGTCTACGCATAGATACGCCCAAAAGTGCTATTGCACACTAGTATTTTAAATTCAACTTGTATTTTAAATACCACGTAACTCTGAGCTGGGACCACATCGGATATTTGCTGCAAGGGGTATATAGAAAGTACCGGATTGGTTATTTACCCCTTACAGTATTTTGTGGGTTTACCAAAAAGTTAAATATCCCATCTGATCCCAAATAATACCTAGATGGTATTTTTAAATTAAGAGGTATTTATAACACCACATGTTTTTATTGTTACCACCATAATTATAATAGGGCCTAGTTGGGATAATTTCGTTTTTGTATGGGATACTGGAAAGATCTAGTCTGAGGAGCTATTTGAAATGAAATGTAAAAATTTACATTGTCTGAGTACTGTTTCCAGCACTGAAGGGCACATCTGGAGCAATGTATGCAGTGACCACTTCTGGAGTATAAGTGGACAAGTGTTGTGCTGGTAGCTGGAGGACATAAGGGAAATTACGTGCCCACGTCTGGATACCTCACCTGGATTGATATGCGCAATACTAGAGGACACGTCTGGAGGATTGGGTCCTTTTCTGAGCACCTCATGCATTGCAACCAGCTGAGGGGCTGCTTGAGAGCCCAATCCAGCATGGCGGATCGTGTTTAAGCTCGGCGCGCCAGCAAAATATGCAGATCAAATCCGGCAGACTTCAAGGTGCACCGCACAGAAACCTACACCCACGGGGCGCGGAAGGATCCAGACTGAGACCCTGTGATTGGGGGCCTTGGGAGAAATCCAAAGGGTATGGCTGCCACCTTGGCCCTTTCCGTCAGGCCTGAGCGGGTCACAACCCTGCATACTGCAGTGGGCCTTCACCGTAGGTGACGATCACCTGGGACCAACTCCGGAAATCCCTGCCACGGCAAATACTGGGAAATGACTGGCAGGGCGACCTGCCATGCTAGCAGGCTTGGTGCGAAACAGTCCCTGATGGAACCGCAGGCGGAAGAAGGCCTTGCTGAGCCGCACTGAGTCTCCAGTGACCTGTAGACCCACGCACAGATACGCGGTCAATGAGGGCAACCATGAGCAGCGCGAAACTGAAGGCAATACTGCAGGCTCGGGCCCTGTGTGTATGTGGCAATCTGCTGGATATAAAGCCGGTGAGTTCTTGTTGACCCTCATCAGAGTGGCCCACTAATTGCTCGCCCGGTGTTGGCCATTGGCAGGGGGACCCCTGGACATTGTGGCAGAATGTCAGCAGCCCTCTGTACCCATTGCGGGCATAGGTGCCGCATTGAGCGGCTCTGGTGCAAGTTTGCCACCACGGAAGTGGGTCTCTGTGAGTTGCAGGCAAATATCACTGCAATGTATCCTGTGTAATGTAGGGACAAATACGTACATACCTGCTTCATCTCTGCACCGGTCTGCGAGTGTGAGCTGTGGAACAATCTATATAGAGAGCCTTTTACGCACTCAAAAGGATACCGCCATCAGGCGCAAGGGAAACAAACATACTTTCCTTTGAAGGGGGGTAGTAATGAAAAAAAACAGATTCCGGCCCCTCTTCATGGCGGCAGAAAGCAATGACGATACAGTATACTGACCTGATGATCCCGAATGGGAGTGAAAGAACGTTTATTACACCTCAAGGCTGGTATCCACAAGATAGATATTCAATTGGATGCGCTTACAAGCAAGGTGGATATGCTTCAGGTGCGCCTGGACAAGCATGGCACCAGACTAGGTGATGCAGAGAATCGGATATCGTGTCTGGAAGCTGAGTCGGCAGCAGTTTCTTTTAGGCTAACTCAGTTGGAAACCATCATCAAGCCGGTAACTGCTAAAAATGAGGACCTGGAGAAAAGGTCACGCCGCAACAACATCCGTTTGGTGGGAATACAGGAAACACAAAAAATCGGACGAATTAAATAATATGTTGAGAAAGTATGCACAGCGGTTCTCGACAGAGGATTCTTCCCAGCTGTTTGTAGTGGAACGTGCACATAGGCTACTCAAATTTAGACTCATGCCTGGTGTCCTGCCCAGGCTGATCATTGCGTGCATCCTTAATTACTGCAACAAGGATACCATACTCAGCCGGTCAAGACTGAAGGGTGAAATACAATTCGACAGAAATCAAATACAGATCTTTCTGGATTTTTCGGCGACGGTTCAAGCTACCCCAAGAACCTTTACGGGAGTGAGGCTCTGTGATAAAAATATCAAATGGGTTGCACCCGGCTCAATATAACACATCTGGTTCACATGTTTAGTTCTAGAGTCAACGTCTGCCATGATGTATCAAGTTCTGGACATCTTGTGTATCGTGTCCTATCCGGATGCTTGATCTCCATCAGTGTGCCACATTGTAGAAGCCACATCTGTGGTAGTGTGCCCAACTGCAAAAAGTACTTCCTCTAACTCTAAAGACCACATTTGGAGTAATGTGTCATGTTCAGGCGCTGACTCCACTACTTAATGCCAGTTCTGGAGTATTGTGTTTAGTTATAGACAGCATTGCCTCCAGTTCTAGAAGTCACATCTGTAGTAATGTGTCCAGTTCTAGACAGCATTGTGTCCTGGTCCAAAGGCCACACCTGAAGTAATGTGATGGAAGTAATGTGTGCATTTCTGGACAGTATTGCCTAAAGTTCTAGAGGCCACTTCTAGAGACATGTGTCCAGTGCTAGATAGAAGTGTCTCGAGCTCTAGAGGGTACATCAGAGGTAATGTGTCCAATTCTAGATAGCATTGCGTCCTGGTCCAAAGGCCACACCTGAAGTAATGTGATGGAAGTAATATGTGCATTTCTGGACAGTATTGCCTAGAGTTCTAGAGGCCACTTCTAGAGACATGTGTCCAGTGCTAGACAGAAGTGTCTCGAGCTCGAGAGGGTACATCAGAGGTAATGTGTCCTGTTCTAGACAGTATTGCCTCCAGCTTTAAAGGCCACATCTGCAGTTATGTATCCAGTTCTAGACAGTGTTGTCTCCAACTCTGGAGGCCACAGCTGAAATGAATGCATCCCCTTCTACACTGTATTGCCTCCTTTAACCATACACAGGTGCTAATGGTGTTGTTTAAAAAAAAGTTTTAAAAAAGTAACGTACCTTTGTTGCACGACCCGGGCACGCGCACTGCTGCTGTCAGCGAAGTACATTTTCATGTTGATCGCGTCACAGTCATCACCATGGAAAATGGACTTCGCTGACAGCAGCACTACGTGGCCCCAGGCCTCACAACAAAGGTACATGTATTGTTTTTCTTTTTTTTTTAAAACACCATTAGCACCCGTGTAGAGAACTACACGGTTTATAATGGCAATATCAACCTCAGCGGTGGGCTGACCCTCTCAGTAACAGCACTGCTGCTGGCGTTAAGGGACCATTGCTTGTCTCGGGCCCTTAACTTGGGCAGCGGGCACTTACTGACAAGGTCGGCCCGCCGCTTGCCTCAGTATTATCTCCATTCTGGGGTAACATCTGGAGTATTTTCTCCAGTTCTAGAGGCCGTATCTGGAGTCATGAGTCCAGTTCCAAACAGTATTGTTTTCAGTTCTAAAGGTCGCATCTGGAGTAATGTGTCCCATTCTACAGAATATTGTCCCCCTTCTGAGGGCCACATCTGGGTTAAAGTCTCCAGTTCTAGAGTCCACATCTGGTGGAATGTGTCCCGTTCTAGGCAGCATTGTCTCCCGTCATGGAGGCCACATCTGTAATACTTTCGGTTCCGGGGGCAGTACAGCACCTACAGAAGATGGCCGACAGATGAGAGATGGGCCAGGGGGCACGGCCCACTCCGTGCGAGGCCTGCGCTCTCATTCCTGCAAAGAGACAGCAGCAGATGTGCGCGGCACAAACACACATTCCCCGAAACAACATCAAACAAGCAGAGGAACGCAATAAAGAGGAGGCCTCTTCGGCCTCAAAGGCGGCCGCCGAGGGGCGCTGGAAAATATGAAACGTGGAATTACGTGGCATTCCTGAGCGCGCTCCAGACACATGGACTTGAAGGGTGGAAAAACAAGCGGGGGATACACAGCAGCGGGCAAGCTGGGCCCCCAAGCACACAAGCCAGAGGCGCAACACATCACAGCAGCAGGGCATCTAGCCACGCAAGGTCCGAAACACAACTCAAGCCGGGAATACACAGCCACAAGGCACACAAGACAGAAGCGCGACACATCGCAGGGGCGGGGCCTCCATCCACGCAAGGTCCGAAACACAACTCAAGCGGGGGATACACAGCAGCAAGCAAGCTGGGCCCCCAGACACACAAGACAGAGGTGCGACACATCGCAGGGGCGGGGCCTCCATCCACGCAAGGTCCGAAACACAACTCAAGCGGGGAATACACAGCAGCGGGCGAGCTGGGCCCTCAGGCACACAAGACAGAGGCGCGACACATCAAGCAGCGGGCAAGCTGGGCCCCCAGGCACTGGAGACAGAGGCCGCGTGACGCATCGCAGGGCCGGGGCCTCCAGCCATGCAAGGTCTGAAACACAACTCAAGCTGGGAAAACCCAGCAGCAGGCGAGCTGGGCCCCCAGGCACACAAGACAGAGGCGCGACACATCACAGCAGCGGGGCCTCTAGTCACACAAGGTCCGAAACACAACTCACACGGGGAATACACAGCAGCGGGCAAGCTGGGACCCCAGGCACACAAGACAGAGGCGCGAAGCATCACAGCGCAGGGCCTCTAGCCACGCAAGGTCCGAGACACAACTTAAGCAGGGAATACACAGCAGCGGGCGAGCTGGGCCCCCAGGGGCAGGAGACAGAGGCCGCACGACACATCGCATGGGCGGGACCTCCAGCCACGCAAGGCCCGAAACACAACTCAAGCGGGGAGTACACAGCAGTGGGCAAGGTGCGCCCCCAGGCACAGGTGCCGCACGACACATCACAGCAGCGGGGCCATCAGCCAAGCAAGGTCCGAAACACAACTCAAGCGGGGAATACACAGCAGCGGGTAAGCTGGGCCCCCGGGCACACAATACGGAGGTGCGACAGCGCAGCAGCGGGGTATCCAACTATGCAAGGTCCGAAACACAACTCAAGCAGGGAATACACAGCAGCGGGCAAGCTGGGCCCCCAGGCACACAAGACAGAGGTGGGACACATTGCAGGGGCCGGGCCTCCAGCCACGCAATGTCCGAAACACAACTCAAGCTGGGAATAGACAGCAGCGGGCAAGCTGGGCCCCCAGACACACAAGACAGAGGCGCGACACAGCGCAGCAGCGGGGCCTCCAGCCACGCAATGTCCGAAACACAACTCAAGCGAGGAATACACAGCAGCGGGCAAGCTGGGCCCCCAGGCACACAAGAAAGAGGCGCAACACAGTGCAGCAGCGGGGCCTCGAGCCACGCAAGGTCTGAAACACAACTCAAGCAGGGAATACGCAGCAGCGGGCGAGTTGGGCCCCCATGGACACAAGACAGGGGCACGACACAGCGCAGCAGTGGGGCCTCCAGCCACGCAAGGTCCGAAACACAACTCAAGCGGGGAATACGTAGCAGCGGGCAAGCTGGGCCCCAAGGCACACAAGACAGAGACATGACACAGCGCAGCAGCGGGGCCTCGAGCCACGCAAGGTCCGAAACACAACTCAAGCGGGTAATACACAGCAGCGGGCAAGCTGGGGCCCCGGGGACACAAGACAGAGGCGCGACAGCGCAGCAGCGGGGTCTCCAGCCACGCAATGTCCGAAACACAACTCAAGCGGGGAATACACCGCAGCAGGCGAGCTGGGCCCCCAGGCACACAAGACAGAGGTGCGACACATCACAGCAGCGGGCAAGCTGGGCCCCCAGGCACAGGAGACAGATGCCGCATGACACATCGCAGCGCTGGGGCCTCCAGCCATGCAAGGTCTGAAACACAACTCAAGCTGGGAATACACAGCAGGGGGCGAGCTGGGCCCCCAGGCACACAAGACAGAGGCGCGACACATCACAGCAGCGGGGCCTCTAGTCACACAAGGTCCGAAACACAACTCACGCGGGGAATAAACAGCAGCGGGCAAGCTGGGCCCAAGGCACACAAGACAGAGGCGCGAAGCATCACAGCGCAGGGCCTCTAGCCACGCAAGGTCCGAAACACAACTCAAGCGGGGAATACACAGCAGTGGACGAGCTGGGCCCCCAGGCACAGGAGACAGAGGCCGCACGACACATTGCATGGGCAGGGCCTCCAGCCACGCAAGGTCCGAAACCCAACTCAAGTCGGGAATACATAGCAGCGGGGAGCTGTGCCCCCAGGCACACAAGACAGAGACGTGACACAGCGCAGCAGCGGGGCCTCGAGCCACGCAAGGTCCGAAACACAACTCAAGCGGGGAATACACAGCAGCGGGTAAGCTGGACCCCCAGGCACACAAGACAGAGGCGCGACGCATCACAGCAGCAGGGCCTCCAGCCACACAAGGTCCGAAACACAACTCAAGCGGGGAATACAAAACAGCGGGAGAGCTGCGCCGCCAGGCACACAAGACAGAGGCGTGACGCATCACAGCACTGGGGCTCGAAACACCACTCCTCACAACAGAAACAGGAAGCAGCGGATCCTCCAGATACACAAGAGTCCAGTAAACAACCCATCACAACAAAAATAGGAAGCAGCTTTGCCCCCAGCCACACAAGAATGAAATAACAAACCCACACTAATCACAACACAGAGAACAAAACAACAATGATCTCGGTGGCATCCAGGGCCCTAAAAAAAAAACATGACATTAGCTGGGCCACCACCTACCTACACAAAGTTCAAAACACAACACAGCACAACAAAAACAAGAAACAGCTGAGCAACCAGCTACACGAGTGAAAACTGGACTCGCCACAAGAAGAACATGAAGCACCCGTGCTAACACAAAACAGACAACACAACAACAATGAAGTGGGGACGCGGGGCAGAGGGGAGGGGCAACTATGCATCCAGCCACACAAGAATAAAAAATCTGCACTAATCACAACACAACACAAACAAACAACGGAACACAAACAAACAAAAAAATTGCATAACATTAGCTGGGCCTCCACCTGCACAACAAAAACAAGAAACAGCTGAACATCCAGCCAAACAAGTGAAAAATCAACTCGCCACAAAAAGAACTGGAAGCAGTGAGCCAACACAAAACAGACAACAACACAGCAACAAGGACGTGTGGGAAGGGGCAACAGGTACCCCAACAAAACAAGACTGAAAAAACAAGCCATCACAAGCATCTGGGCCTTCAGCCACACAAGGTCCAAAAAACAACACATTACAACAAAAACAGGAAACGGCTACGTTTCCAGCTACACAAGTGAAAAAACAAATCAACACAACCGGAGTAGGAAGCCGTGGTTTCGCCAGACACACAACAATGGACCCATCCACTCTACCCATCCACTCTAATCACAAAGCAACAGATGACACAAACACAGAGCAAAAGAAACAGGGAGAAAAAAGATACAACCACATGCCACAAGATTGAAAAAAAACACACCACCAAAGCAGGACCTTCAGCTGCACAGGGTTCTAAACACAACACACCACAACACAAACAGGAAACAGCTGGTTCTCCAGATGCACAAGAGGGGGTCTACAACCCCCACCATATTGAAAATGCCCGCCCGATCTCATCACAACACAAAACAGACACAAGAAGAGGACGCAGTTAATCAGCGTCCAGCCTCATAGGATTGAAAAGACTGACTGTCTTCACAACACAAAGCAGACAGCACAACAAACAGCCAAAAAGGAACTGGGAAAAAGCTGGGCCCCCAGTCACACAAGACAAAAAACGCAGCATATTACAATAGAGGACTCGGATCAAAGCACAGCTCATGACAACAAAAACAGGAAACAGCCGAGTCTGTGTTGAGTAAACAAACACAACACCACAATAACATAAATATGGGCCTCCCCATTCTCACAAGATTGAAGGCACCCAGTCCCATCATAACACGTCACAAAAAAGAAAACACAGCAACAGTGCCGCAGAACGGCGGGGTTTTACAGCAAGAGCAGGTTGAAAAACATCAACACATCACCACAGCCGGAGTTCAACTTTGCAATATTCAAAACAAAAACGAGCCTCCAGCTTCACAAGACCAAAACGAAACAACACAGCACAACAAGAACCGGAAGCAGCTAGTACTCAAGCTGCACAAATTGAAAATATGACATCACAAAAAAATCCAGACGCAGATGGGCTCCAAGCTACAGGATATTGAAAACACTCGCAGTGATCAAACCACACAACAGACTGAGACAAAACAACATTGAGCAGGGCAGTAGGCAGGGGGAGCAGCTACATAAGAAAAAAAACACAACAGATCCAGCCCTGCACCTTAGCACAGCGACTCAGAGAGCAGGGATCAGTGAATCTCCCTTCGGCACCAAAACAACTGCAACACATCACAACCAGGTACAGCAGCACACCATCAGCTGTCCTTCCTGCTATAAAACGCACAACACACTCACACACCATAATGCCGCACACACATCAGATGCAACAACGTAACACAACAGGGACAGAAGGTAACCAGGATTCCAGCTGCATAACGTTGAACGCATCTGTTATAATCACAACATATCACAAACGGTTAATGGCACACCCTGTGAAATAACTCCGGGTGCTACGTGCCCATTTGACATCTGTGTGCAGTGCAAGCTGCCCCCAGATGTTCGAATTCTGCCTGGCCGACCCAGCCGGCAATCGCTCGGATATGAATAGAGTACTAAAGTCTGGGAGCTGGAAGCAAGACGATGCGAAGCAACACAGGTTCGATCCCCGGGGCCGCACTTAGAAACCTCTGGGTACTAAGCGCATTATAAATAACCAATTATCATCATAGGCTTCGAGGCACTACAAAACCGGATATTTTTAGAATGACTTTACAGAGCTGATCAATAGCAGGAGGTAGGGAAGTGGCTTATCTCCCTGCAGTAAAAGGCTCCAAACATCGGCAAAGTGTGTGAAAACACAACCAGGGCTGGAAGCAGCAAGACCTCAACAACTTAAGGCTCAAAACATTTGCTAACAAATCACAGCAACACAACAAAGCATACGAACAGGAAGGGGCGGGGCCAGCATTCTGGACACAGAAGGCTGGAAAACAACACCTGCAGAGAAAAATGGAATCTTAAAAAGGGCTAACGTTTTATAAACATGATACAAGACACCTGCAAGTAATACAACAAACCAACACAAGCACAACACAAAACATAATTCAATGAGCTATTCCCACCCGGCACCTGAGATACTGTGAACACGACACAGCTCGAGCCTAGTGCCACCTGCCTTGCGCCCGGCTCTACCGCAAGGCCTACCATGCTTCCAGGGATGACAAGTGGCTGACACTCTCCCAAGCCCGCCACCCTTTCAGGACATCTCGCCATGCGACCAGACATCTCCGCATGGCAGGGGGCGTGTCCCGCGCTCGCGCGCCCTATTTTTAGCCCCTGCATGGGCCACACAAAGCGGATTTCCGGAAAGAGGGGCCTGGCCCAGACCCTCAGCAGTGCGACCTATATTTAGGGCCCATAATCAGCCCGTCCTCTCGCCATGTGGTTTCCGGCCCCGGCCGTCACCTTCCGGAAAGTGTGGGCCGAGGCCAGGAAACAAGCGCTCCGCTTCCCCTATCTCATGACTCCCAGACCTGGCGTGGTCTCCTGCTTTACACTTTCCTAGCAGTTTTGCTTCTGCCCGCATAATTATCTGCCTACTCGGGCCCGGCTGAAGATGGTTGGGGGCACCCTGCTTAGAGCGAAAAGAGTCCGAGGCACTCCTGGGGTGCATACATCAAAATGAGACAAAGATAATGTTAGTTGCCACAGATTATCACAAGACGGCCAGCCGGGAGCTTAAACAGTAAATGCCCACAGGAGAGCTCTAAACTCTTCTTTGTCAGCAAGGGGCTGATGTGGAGGAACCAGTGTTCGAAGGCAATGAGGTGATAACACTTCTTTATATCCGTTGTGGGAAAAGAAAACGCAGCATGTAAGGCAAGCGTTGCAAAGAGCACATAGAGAAATGAATATATTGCCGCCTTTGAAGACTGTTGACTGGCAACACAGGGGCAGATTCTGGGGGCAGATGTTGGGAGGGCCCGCTGAGGTTCGAGGACCCTTTCATTTGAAAAGATATAAAGGCCCTGATGCCGTGCCTCTGCCTGCTCCTGACACGGTGTCATCATGTTCTCCAGATTTACTCCTGCTTTTTCGGTACTGTTTGCTCCTCTTCGTCTGTTCTGTACTGGCCACCCCTCCTGCCCGCTCTGGTTGTCTAGATCTTGCATTGTCTCCGGCTTTACACCTTTATACTCAGCAGAGCTCTCAAGCTTCCTGTCGCCATGTGTGAGAAGGCCTTCCAGTCTTGTGTTTTTGCTTTGGATTCTGGGCCTTGTCACTTGTAGTTTTTTATTGGATCTGTGTGATCACTTAGAATATAAAATACAGAATGCAAAATGGCCATTTTTTTCAATGTGTGCAATTATATCCAAGGGAGACCCCCACAGCCCCACCCTTCCCTCTTTACATAATTAATTACCCTTACCCACCTGCAACATTTAATGATGGCAAAAATCGGCATTTTGGTCAGTGCAGTAAAGCACTGATACCTTTTTATTTCCTATTTGAAATTTAGGAAAACTACAAGTCACAAAATTCAAAGCAAAAACAGGCCTGGTTGGCCTTCTCGTGCATGGCTACAGGAAACTTAAGAGCTCTGACTAGGTACTGTTTCTATTCTACCCCGCCCCCCTCCCACCTCCCCACAGAACACCTGGGCGCAGGGTTCTAGAGGGGGGTGGGGCGACCCAGAGACAAGCAGTACCGCCCCCAAATGGAGGTGACAAGGTCACATCGCCACACTACACATGGTGATGTCATGCACTGTTTCACTATTTAGGGGTCCCGTCAGGGCGACCAATCCCTTTTTCTATAGAGAGGCAGGGGGTGTTTTTCACACTCGCCACTGAGGTTTTTTGTTCAGCGGTGACTTCACTGTGGGCAAGCACCCATCAGTGTTTACCCACAGGGCTCAACCCTCTGCGCCTCCAGGGCTGTTGATGGCCCATTGAAGTGTATGGTCATGTAGGGGGCTTGGTGGGTGAGCAAACTGATTACAGGGCAGGGGACACCCTCCCAAAGCGTGTGAGTGGAGAGGTATGTGCAAACAAGTGAACCCACCCGCCGGGGCTTTTCCCCGGGCATGCTAAAATGAAGGACGAGGGAAAAGGGCACAGCTGCAATTCCAGGTAATCTCACACCAGGTGAGTTCTCGCTCCATAGATCTGGGTGAGATGTCTCTTGCATTTTCCCTCCCACTACAACCTGTGGGCATTCTGTTCTGTCATTTGCTCACGTCACTCTGTGGAACACAACTGTCATGTAATTCCAGGTGATCTCGCTCTTAAGCACCTGCCACTGCATCGTGAGAGTCTCCACTCCATAGACCCATGTGTGATGTCTCTTGGCTTTGTCTACAAGTCACTTTTTATTTCCCCACCCACTATAGTCGATGGGCATTCTGTTCTGCCATTTCCCCGTGCAATTCTATGGAACACAGCTGCGATTGCAGCTAATCTCACTCTTAAGGCCCTGCCTATGAACCAGGGGAGTCCCCACTCCACAGATCTGGGTGAGATGTCTCGTGGCTTTGTCTACAAGTCACTTTTTATTTCCCCACCCACTATAGTCAATGGGCATTCTGTTCTGCCATTTCCCCAAGTAATTCTATGGAACACAGCTGCGATTGCAGCTAATCTCACTCTTAAGGCCCTGCCGATGAACCAGGTGAGTCCCCGCTCCACAGATCTGGGTGAGATGTCTCGTGGCTTTGTCTACAAGTCACTTTTTATTTCCCCACTCACTATAGTCGATGGGCATTCTGTTCTGCCATTTCCCCATGCAATTCTATGGAACACAGCTGCGATTGCAGCTAATCTCACTCTTAAGGCCCTGCCTATGAACCAGGGGAGTCCCCACTCCACAGATCTGGGTGAGATGTCTCGTGGCTTTGTCTACAAGTCACTTTTTATTTCCCCACCCACTATAGTCAATGGGCATTCTGTTCTGCCATTTCCCCATGTAATTCTATGGAACACAGCTGCAATTGCAGCTAATCTCACTCTTAAGGCCCTGCCGATGAACCAGGTGAGTCCCCGCTCCACAGATCTGGGTGAGATGTCTCGTGGCTTTGTCTACAAGTCACTTTTTATTTCCCCACTCACTATAGTCGATGGGCATTCTGTTCTGCCATTTCCCCGTGCAATTCTATGGAACACAGCTGTGATTGCAGCTAATCTCACTCTTAAGGCCCTGCCTATGAACCAGGGGAGTCCCCACTCCACAGATCTGGGTGAGATGTCTCGTGGCTTTGTCTACAAGTCACTTTTTATTTCCCCACTCACTATAGTCGATGGGCATTCTGTTCTGCCATTTCCCCATGTAATTCTATGGAACACAGCTGCAATTGCAGCTAATCGCACTCTTAAGGCCCTGCTGATGAACCAGGTGAGTCCCCGCTCCACAGAGCTGGGTGAGATGTCTCTTGGCTTTGTCGACAAGTCACTTTTTATTTTCCCACCCACTATAGTCAATGGGCATTCTGTTCTGCCATTTCCCCATGCATGTGCATGTCTTGGTGATATGTCTCGGGCTTCTGTCTCAATGCCTCTTACTTTGGTCCCGTTCTAGGCAACTGTCCTTCTAATCTGCCATTCTCCCCGTTGTGAACAGGTCTAGGGTACCTACTTGAAATCCAAGATCGAGTGTTGCACCTGGCAACAATTGTGTGTGAGTGTGTGACTTATGTATGCTAGGGGTCAACTGGCTTTTGGGCGGGGGTGCTGGTGTTGGCACTGCCCCCTTTGTCCTTGGCCAAGTAGTTCTGCCCACCTCCATCCTTCTTTTAACACGCACGCGGGCCCTATCAGATCTTTGAACTCTCTCCCACACAGCGTGAAAGGACTGGCGGCGGGCAGTGTGCGTCCCAGGACACCGCAGGCGGATTGCGTCTGTCCTTAGGCAGGGACTGAGAGGTTCCTGAGGGATCATGGAGAGAACGTGTGCCATCTCCGAAGATACACACGGCCCTCTAGTGGCATTTTACTGAATAACAATGGACAGTACTATTTCACCGTCTCATTCTCTCTCAAGGTGTGCAAGGTATGCTGAGCCCTTTTCCGTGATAGTCTGTCCCCTTTTCCAAAAGGGAATAAGCGCTGTGCAGCGCTGCGCCAGGAGAGGGAGCCCTGTGCCAGGAGAGGGGCCCCTGTGCCAGGAGAGAGCGAGCCCTGTGCCAGGAGAGAGGAAGCCCTGTGCCAAGATAGAGGGAGCCATGTGCCGGCAGAGAGGGAGCCCTGTGCCAGGAGAGAGGGGGACCTTTGCCGGGAGAGAGGGACCCCTGTGGCAGGAAAGAGTGAGCCCTGTGACAGGGGAGACTGAGCCCTGTGCCAGGAGAGAGCAAGCCCTGTGCCAGGAGAGAGCGAGCCCTGTGGAAGGAGAGAGTGGGCCCTGTGGAAGGAGAGAGTGGGCCCTGTGCCGGGAGAGAAGGGGCCCTGTGCAAGGGGAGACTGAGCCCTGCGCCAGGAGAGAGTGGGCCATGTGCCAGGAGAGAGGGAGCCCTGTGCCAGGAGAGAGGGAGCCCTGTGCCGGGAGAGAGGGAGCCCTATGCCAGGAGAGAGGGGGCCCTGTGCCAGGAAAGAGTGAGCCCTCTAACAGGGGAGACTGAGCCCTGCGCCAGGAGAGAGGGAGCCCTGCGCCAGGAGAGAGGGAGCCATGTGCCAGGAGAGGGGGAGCCATGTGCCGGGAGAGAGGGGGCCCTGTGCCAGGAAGTGTGAGCCATGTGCCAGGAGAGAGGGAGCCCTGTGCCAGGAGAGAGGGAGCCATGTGCCAGGTGAGAGGGAGCCATGTGCCGAGAGAGAGGGGGCCCTGTGCCAGGAAGTGTGAGCCATGTACCAGGAGAGAGGGGGCCCTGTGCCAGGAGAGAGTGAGCCCTGTACCAGGAGAGAGTGAGCCCTGTGCCAGGAGGGAATGAGCCCTGTACCAGGAGAGAGTGAGATCTGTGCCAGGAGGGAATGAGCCCTGTACCAGGAGAGAGAGAGCCCTGTGCCAGGAGAGAGTGGGCCCTGTGCCAGGAGAGAGGGAGCCCTGTGCCAGGAGAGAGGGAGCCCTGTGCCAGGAAAGAGTGAGCCCTGTGACACGGGAGACTGAGACCTGCGCCAGGAGAGAGGGAGCCCTGCGCCAGGAGAGAGGGAGCCATGTGCGAGGTGAGAGGGAGCCATGTGCCGGGTGAGAGGGGGCCATGTGCCGGGTGAGAGGGGGCCATGTGCCGGGACAGAGGGGGCCCTGTGCCAGGAAGTGTGAGCCTTGTGCCAGGAGAGAGGGAGCCCTGTGCCAGAAGAGAGTGGGCCCTGTGCCAGGAGAGAGTGAGCCCTGTGACAGGAGAGACTGAGCCCTGTGCCAGGAGAGAGGGAGCCCTGTGCCAGGAGAGAGTGAACCCTGTGATGGGAGAGACTGAGCCCTGTACCAGGAGAGAAGGAGCCCTGCGCCATGAGAGAGCGAGCCCTGTGCCAGGAGAGAGGGGGCTCTGTGCCAGTAGAGGGAAGCCCTGTGCCAGGAGAGAGGGAGCCCTGTGCCAGGAGAGAGAGAGTCCTGTGCCACTAGGGAATGAGCCATGTGCAGGGATGTGCTTAGCACTGGGCCAGCTGTGCCAGGAGAGAATGAGCCCTGTCCCATGAGAGAAGGAGCCATTTTCCAGGATATGCTGAACACTGGACCAGCTGTGCCAGGAGAGGGTGAACCCTTTTATTTCGATGGCATACTCTTTTGTTTTACCCCAGTCCTGTGAAGGCAGTCGGACAGGGCTTGACTACACGGTATTGTTATATTTCAAGGAGTGTTGGACTTCACCTCCTTTTAAGGTCAGTTTGATTCGTTTCATTTTATATCCCTCAAGTTTAGGTGTATTCATCAAAATATGTTATATTGCAGGGAGACTGGATGTCCGACACCTGACGAAGGGAGAAGACATCCCGAAACACGTAGTGCAATAGCAGATTCACCTTTCCAGATAAAAGGACCTATAGGAATCCCTGCAATGATTGGACATCCGGTGCATTTAGTTGCTATTATACAGATACGCATCCTTATGTACGCCGTCAATAGGCGCTTTACTCTTTGACGATAAAGCTCATGTGTAACATTGTTATATTTGTTTTTTGACCTTTCACTTGGTTCATTTTTTTAATTTTGTTTGAAAATGTGTATGATTTATCACGGTTGCTCATTATTTTTGATTGAGATATTTCGGTACTAACTCAAATTCTACATAAAGAGAGTATTTATGTTCACACGACATCTGGTAGTAGTTGTGCATTTTGTGAGGTTTTTCTCACTAAGTCTGCACAGGTACTTTGTTGGGGCAGTTCGTCGAACCCTTTTTTGCACAGTTTTGTCCAGTGTCTCACTAGCTATGAGTACAAAACACTGTGCCCGCCGTGCCAGGACAGAATGAAGGAAGAGCCACGTGCCAGGATATGAAGAACACTGTGCCAGATGCACCAGCAGGGAATGAGCCATGTGCCAGGATAAACGAAACACTGTGCCCGCCGTGCCAGGAGAGAATAAGGGAGGAGCCAGGATATGATGAACACTGTGCCAGATGCGCCAGCAGAGAATGAACCATGTGCCAGGATGAACAAAAGACTGTACCCGCCGTGCCAGGGGAGAATGAGGGAAGAGCCACGTGCCAGGATATGAAGAACACTGTGCCAGATGCACCAGCAGGGAATGAGCCATGTGCCAGGATGAACGAAAGACTGTGCCTGCCGTGCCAGGGGAGAATGAGGGAAGAGCCACGTGCCAGGATATGAGGAACACTGTGCCAGATGCGCCAGCAGAGAATGAGCCATGTGCCAGGATGAACAAAACACTGTGCCCGCCGTGCGAGGAGGGAATGAGGGAGGGGCCACGTGCCAAGATACGAGGAACACTGTGCCAGGTGCGCCAGCAGAGAATGAGCCATGTGTCAGGATGAACAAAACACTGTGCCCGCCGTGCCAGGACAGAATGAGGGATGAGCCACGTGCCAGGATACGAGGAACACTGTGCCAGGTGCGCCAGCAGAGAATGAGCCATGTGCCAGGATGAACAAAACACTGTACCCGGCGTGCCAGGAGAGAATGAAGGAAGAGCCACGTGCCAGGATATGAAGAACACTGTGCCAGATGCACCAGCAGGGAATGAGCCATGTGCCAGAATAAACGAAAACTGTGCCCGCCGTGCCAGGAGAGAATAAGGGAGGAGCCAGGATATGATGAACACTGTGCCAGATGCGCCAGCAGAGAATGAACCATGTGCCAGGATGAACAAAAGACTGTACCCGCCGTGCCAGGGGAGAATGAGGGAAGAGCCACGTGCCAGGATATGAAGAACACTGTGCCAGATGCACCAGCAGGGAATGAGCCATGTGCCAGGATGAACGAAAGACTGTGCCCGCCGTGCCAGGGGAGAATGAGGGAAGAGCCACGTGCCAGGATATGAGGAACACTGTGCCAGATGCGCCAGCAGAGAATGAGCCATGTGCCAGGATGAACAAAACACTGTGCCCGCCGTGCGAGGAGGGAATGAGGGAGGGGCCACGTGCCAAGATACGAGGAACACTGTGCCAGGTGCGCCAGCAGAAAATGAGCCATGTGTCAGGATGAACAAAACACTGTGCCCGCCGTGCCAGGACAGAATGAGGGATGAGCCACGTGCCAGGATACGAGGAACACTGTGCCAGGTGCGCCAGCAGAGAATGAGCCATGTGCCAGGATGAACAAAACACTGTACCCGGCGTGCCAGGAGAGAATGAAGGAAGAGCCACGTGCCAGGATATGAAGAACACTGTGCCAGATGCACCAGCAGGGAATGAGCCATGTGCCAGAATAAACGAAAACTGTGCCCGCCGTGCCAGGAGAGAATAAGGGAGGTGCCAGGATATGATGAAAACTGTGCCAGATGTGCCAGCAGAGAATGAGCCATGTGCCAGGATGAACAAAAGACTGTGCCCGCCGTGCCAGGGGAGAATGAGGGAAGAGCCACGTGCCAGGATATGAGGAACACTGTGCCAGATGCGCCAGCATAGAATGAGCCATGTGCCAGGATGAACAAAACACTGTGCCCGCCGTGCGAGGAGGGAATGAGGGAGGGGCCACGTGCCAAGATACGAGGAACACTGTGCCAGGTGCGCCAGCAGAGAATGAGCCATGTGTCAGGATGAACAAAACACTGTGCCCGCCGTGCCAGGAGAGAATGAGGGAGGAGCCACGTGCCAGGATACGAGGAACACTGTGCCAGGTGCGCCAGCAGAGAATGAGCCATGTGCCAGGATGAACAAAACACTGTACCCGGCGTGCCAGGATAGAATGAAGGAAGAGCCACGTGCCAGGATACGAGGAACACTGTGCCAGACGCGCCAGCAGGGAATGAGCCATGTGCCAGGATGAACAAAACAGCGTGCCCGGCGTGCCAGGAGAAATGAGGGAAGAGCCACGTGCCAGGATATGATGAACACTGTGCCAGATGCGCCAGCAGAGAATGAGCCATGTGCCAGGAAGGAACGGACCATGTGCCCGGGTACGCTCAACACTAAACTATCTCCCTAAGAACCTCTCAGTGGGCAAGTACTATGCACTCAACAAGCACTTACATCATCTGTGAGACGCAGACATGCTTCTTGTACATGTAGAGAACCAAGGCAGGAGACTTTACCCATTTCACTCCTCGCGCACTGGACCTACGCAACTTAGTGAAAGGTGCGGCCTCACCCCACACACCCTGTACACACATACAACACAACCACGAGTGCACATGGCCTCGGCCATAAGAATGAAGCTGCTTTTTAATGACAAACATTCGAACTGTAGCTTCCCACATAACTCGATGCCCTTGGGCTGTCGCGCGCTCTACAAATGTGACTAAATAAACAAACAAACAAACTCTCTATTTACTTAAATACAGTCCCTCCCTTTAGTCCATAGTATTCCTCTGCTGCACCCATGCATGCTGCACCCTCCACTTAGACATGGGTGACTATCAGGGTCTTAGCCACCCCCGCATAACTTGAATGGCTGAAATGCGCACACGCACAACAGCACTTCCCAAACTTTTCCCCCATTTTCGGACTCTGGTGCGCCCATGGGCGTTCAACCAAAAGCGCGTTGGGACCATAATTATTGTGAAAGGCGCTATTGCAAATGACAACGTGAATGAATGTCATTGGCTCTTAGCATAGCACCACTTTTGCCACGTTCATGTCCTCTGGCACTGTGGGTCCTGCAAGTAGAAAGGCAAGGGGTGGTTTTGCTTGGCACTGCTGTTCAGCAACCAGAGGTGCACTGCCTGCCTGCGTGATAGTCTTGGCTCTGGTGAGCTGGCAAGGGTGAGTGATACTTGCGGAGTGTGGCGAGTGCTTGGTTTGTGTGATGCTTGAAGTCTGGAGACAGAGGTGGGGCAGGTGGAGGGTGCTACGGAAGAGTTGGCCGGGTGTGCTTAGAGTAGGAGGTTGGAGGCAGAGAGTTAGAGGAGAGCAATGGAGAATGCAAAGTCTTTCAAAACTGCAGAGTAAAATATTTGCAAAGCACAGCACTGATGCAAAGCAAAGCGCCCAGTGCAGCCAATGACACGTCGCCGGAATCTATCCCGGGCAGGGAACACATGGGTCGGGTGTGGTCCCTTGGCAAGTGAGAGGGCGGATTTTCAATGAATTTTGGAAAGAATGTCGTCTTCGAATGCATTGCATGGGTCGCCATGAGCAGTTCCATGACCTATTCGGTGGGTGAGGGGGGAAGGGGGGGGGGCTTTCCCTGAGCTGGGGAGGGCTTTCATTGTGAATTCTCATGGGATAAATGCCATGTTGAATCCTATCCATTCCGAACACCCCACCCCCGCTTTTTCCTAGGGGACAGACGAGAGAGAGAGAGAGGGAAAGGGGCGGGAGATGGTGGGGGCACTGCCGACCCGCCCCTGCCAGGCGCACAAGGCACCCTTTCTTCTGCCCCCAGCCTTCAATGAGCCCCACAGACGCGCACTTGTTCTAACCACTGGAAATTGCAGGGGCAGTCGGGCAGTCGCTCTTTGCAGGGAAGTCTACAAGTCAGGACTCAAATGCATTGGCAGAGTTTGGCATGGGTGCCAGTTTTTGATTAGCAGGGAGCTCTGCGGGTTGGGATTGAAGTACACCGGCAGAGCTATGCAAGAGTCTCGTTAAAGAAATAGGAGTGCTGAAGTTCAGGAATCGGGTGCACTGGCAGAGCTGTTTGCAGGTCCGTGTCCTGGAGTAGCATGGGGTGCAGAAGTTCACGGTTGAGGTGCATTGGTAGAGCTGTGTGCAGGTCATATTCCTAGAAAAGCATAGGGGTGCAGAAGTTCAGGGTCGAGGTGCATTGTCAGAGCTGTGTGCAGGTAATTGTCCTAGAAAAGCATGGGGTGTGCAGAAGTTCAGGGTTGAGGTGCCCTGGCCAAGCTGTGTGCAGGTAATTGTCCTAGAAAAGCATGAGGTGTGCAGAAGTTCAGGGTTGAGGTGCATTGGCAGAGCTGTGTGCAGGTAATTGTCCTAGAAAAGCATGGGGGTGCAGAAGTTCAGGGTTTAGGTGCATTGGCAGAGCGGTGTGCAAGTAATTGTCCTAGAAAGCATGGGGGTGCAGACGTTCAGGGTCCAGGTGCATTGGCAGAGCTGTGTGCAGGTCATGTTCCTAGAAAAGCATGGGTTGGTGAAGTTCAGGGTTGAGGTGCATATGGCAGAGCTGTGTGCTGGTCATATTCCTAGAAAAGCATGGGGTGCAGAAGTTCAGGGTTGAGGTGCATTGGCAGAGCTGTGTGCTGGTCATATTCCTAGAAAAGCATGGGGTGCAGAAGTTCAGGGTTGAGGTGCACTGGCAGAGCTGTGTGCAGGTCAGTGTCCTAGAATAGCACGGGGTGCAGAGGTTTCAGGGTGGAGGTGCATTGGCACAGCTGTGTGCAGGTCAGTGTCCTAGAATAGCATGGGGTACAGAAGTTCAGGGTTGAGGTGCATTAGAAGAGGGTTGAAGGTCAGGATTGGGGTGCATTGGCAGAGCTGTATGGGAGTCCCAGTGCTGCACAGGCTGAGGCTTCTGGAGGTCAGGAGAGAGTTGCATTTATAGAGATTGGGGTAGATCTTTTTATTTTATTTATTTTTTGTAAAGTTTATAGCGCATCCTGGGCTGGAGGCAGTAGGGTACCGTGCCGAAGGATACAGTTAGACAATACAATTCTGAAGAGCAACATAAACAGTATTTATTTTTCAAACATCAAAATATAAAAAATCACACGGTTGAGGTGCACTGGCAGACCTCTGTGTGGGTCCCAAAGCTGGAATAGCTGAGGAATTTGAAGTTCAGGGTTGAGGTGCACTGGCAGAGCTGTGTGCAGGTAATTTTCCTAGAAAAGCATGGGGGTGCAGAAGTTCAGGGTTGAGGTGCACTGGCAGACCTCTGTGTGGGTCCCAGAGCTGGAATAGCTGAGGAATTTGAAGTTCAGGGTTGAGGTGCATTGGCAGAGCTGTGTGCAGGTAATTTTCCTAGAAAAGCATGGGGGTGCAGAAGTTCAGGGTTGAGGTGCACTGGCAGACCTCTGTGTATGTCCCAGAGCTGGAATAGGTGAGGAATTGGAAGTTCAGGGTTGAGGTGCATTGGCAGAGCTGTGTGCAGGTAATTTTCCTAGAAAAGCATGAGGGTGCAGAAGTTCAGGGTTGAGGTGCACTGGCAGACCTCTGTGTGGGTCCCAGAACTGGAATAGCTGAGGAATTTGAAGGTCAGTACATTCGCAGAGCTGTGTCTGGGACCCAATACTCGGGTAGCTGAGGGTGCTGAAGGTCAGGATTGAAGCACATTGGCAGAGGTGTGCCGGTCCCAGTACTAGAATAACTGGTGGTGTTGACTATGAGGCTCGAGGTGCATTGGCAGAGCTGTGTGCAGGTCTCTACATACTTGCCAACATGACCCATTCCAATCTTTAGGTGCTTATTCAGCTCTGTTTGTTTTGCTTTGCATTCTGGGATTTGTAGTTCCACCTTTTCCATTATAAATCTCAGAATGCAAAGAAAACACCAGGACTGGATAAGCACCTGTAGATTGGAATGGGTCATGCTGCCAACTATGTCTCTATACAGGAAAAGCTGGCTGGTGCTGAAGGTCAGCAATGAGCTGCATTAGCAGAGCTGTGTGCAGGTCACTGCCATAGAATAGCATGGGGGCAGGAGGGGCAGAAGTTCAGGGTTGAGGTGTACTGGCAGAGCTGTGTGCAGGTCACTGTTATAGAATAGCACGGGGTGCAGAAGTTCAGGGTTGAGCTGCATTGGAGGAGCTGTGTGCGGGTCACTGCCATAGAATAGCATGGGGGGAAGAAATTCAGGGTTGAGGTGCACTGGCAGAGATGAGTGCAGGTCACTGCCATAGAATAGCATGGGGAGGCAGAAGTTCAGGGTTGAGGAGCACTGGCAGAGCTGTGTGCAGGCCACTGCCATAGAATAGCATGGGGAGGCAGAGGTTCAGGGTTGAGGAGCACGGGCAGAGCTGTGTGCAGGCCACTGCCATAGAATAGCATA
This sequence comes from Ambystoma mexicanum, assembly GCF_040938575.1. Classification (NCBI taxonomy): domain Eukaryota; kingdom Metazoa; phylum Chordata; class Amphibia; order Caudata; family Ambystomatidae; genus Ambystoma; species Ambystoma mexicanum. Next base: position 180,458,050 of record NC_090931.1, read on the forward strand.
GGGGGCAGAAGTTCAGGGTTGAGGTGCACTGGCAGAGATGAGTGCAGGTCCCTGTGCTGGAATACCTAGGGGGGCTGAAGGACAGCCTTGAGGTGCACTGAGAGAACGGAATGAGGGACGTGTGGCATTTGTTCATAATTAAAGGGGCCCTTGCAGAACAGGGTGCGGAGCCCCCGAGGTTCAAATATCAAAAATCAATTAAGGCCAATCTGGGGGTTGTGACGCAAAGGCTTCTGGGGTGTTTAATATGACCCTGTTTGTGTCTCTATATACCTATGTACTGAAATAACCGGGGGTGCTCTTATGCTCCTGTGCGGAAGGTCTGAACGAAGGTCACTGGACTGGAATCTCTCGGGGTTCTGGTGGTCAGGATAGGGGTGCGTTGGTAGGGCTGTGTGAGTGTCACTGTACTGTGGTTGCTGGGGGTGCTGTCACTGTCGTCACATTTCTTTTGATTGTTAAGGTCAGGATTGGGTGCATTGGTAGAGCTGTGTGTGCGCGTCACTGTACTGGGGTGGCTTGGGGTTCTGAAGGTCAGGATTGGGGTGCATTGGTAGAGCTGTGTGAGTGTCACTGTAGTGGGGTGGCTTGGGGTTCTGAAGGTCAGGATTGGGGTGCATTGGTAGAGCTGTGTCAGTGTCACTGTACTGGGGTGGCTTGGGGTTCTGAAGGTCAGGATTGGGGTGCATTGGTAGAGCTGTGTGTGTGTCACTGTACTGGGGTGGCTTGGGGTTCTGGTGGTCAGAATTAGGGTGCATTGGTAGAACTGTGAGTGACGCTGTACTTGGGTGGCTCGGGGTTGTGAGGTCAGGATTGGGGTGCAGTGGTAGAACTGTGTGAGTGTCACTGTACTGGGGTGGCTTGGGGTTCTGAAGGTCAGGATTGGGGTGCATTGGTAGAGCTGTGTGTGTGTCACTGTACTGGGGTGGCTTGGGGTTCTGGTGGTCAGAATTAGGGTGCATTGGTAGAACTGTGAGTGAAGCTGTACTTGGGTGGCTCGGGGTTCTGAAGGTCAGGATTGGGGTGCAGTGGTAGAACTGTGTGAGTGTCACTGTACTGGGGTGGCTTGGGGTTCTGAAGGTCAGGATTGGGGTGCATTGGTAGAGCTGTGTGAGTGCCACTGTACTGGGGTGGCTTGGGGTTCTGAAGGTCAGGATTGGGGTGCATTGGTAGAGCTGTGTGTCACTGTACTGGGGTGGCTTGGGGTTCTGGTGGTCAGAATTAGGGTGCATTGGTAGAACTGTGAGTGACGCTGTACTTGGGTGGCTCGGGGTTCTGAAGGTCAGGATTGGGGTGCAGTGGTAGAACTGTGTGTGTCACTGTACTGTGGTTGCTGGGGGTTCTGTCACTGTAGTCACATTTCTTTTGATTGTTAAGGTCAGGATTGGGGTGCATTGGTAGAGCTGCGTGTGCGTCACTGTACTGGGGTGGCTTGGGTTCTGAAGGTCAGGATTGGGGTGCATTGGTAGGGCTGTGTGTGTGTCACTGTACTGGGGTTGCTGGGGGTGTTATCACTGTAGTGACACTTCTTTTGGTTCTTAAGGTCAGGATTGGGGTGCATTAGTAGAGCTGTGTGTGCGTCACTGTACTGGGGTGGCTTAGGGTTCTGAAGGTCAGGATTGAGGCCTTGGTAGAGCTGTGTGAGTGTCACTGTACCGTGGTTGCTGGGGGTGTTATCACTGTAGTGACGCTTCTTTTGGTTCTTAAGGTCAGGATTGGGGTGCATTGGTAGAGCTGTGTGTGCGTCACTGTACTGGGGTGGCTTAGGGTTCTGAAGGTCAGGATTGAGGCCTTGGTAGAGCTGTGTGAGTGTCACTGTACCGTGGTTGCTGGGGGTGTTATCACTGTAGTGACGCTTCTTTTGGTTCTTAAGGTCAGGATTGGGGTGCATTGGTAGAGCTGTGTGAGTGTCACTGTACTGTGATAGCGTGGGGGTGCTGATCCCTTCTCTCAGTCAGAGGTGGCACAGCTGCCAGGTTTCCCAGTTCCATGCGGGGCACCTCAAGCCAGTCCTGATTTTTCCCATCGCATCCTAAAACGGAATTTCGATTTCCCCATTGTAAGCCTGGGCCTACAAGTCCCAGCATGCAATGAGGAAAACAGTACTGGCTCGAAGTGTCAGACTTGGAACTGGGAAACTTGGCACCTATAAGACGGTCCAGTCAGTGCCATGGGCCCAGCTAATAGAAACAATGACATCACACGGGCAGCTGTGCACCCCCTCCAGCTGCGAGCATATCCTTCCCCCAACTGAGCTAATTTCCTCTCAGCTTCCAAAGATAACAGTTCCCTCCCCCGTGTACTGTTGTCTTGGCGACAGAAGCAGCAAAACAAGGAATGCAAAATAATTTTTCAGAACTGCTTTTCTGCTGCACCCTCTTCCAGACCTCTCCAGACCTCCTGCTCAATCACCTATAGCCGGCCCCACCCACGCAGACTCACAGATCATTTCCCCCAGCAAAGGAGCCCCCCTACAGTTACCACTACCCCACATACCCCTCACTCAGGGTAGCATCCGCCAGCACCACCCACAGCAGAGCCAAGCCCACAAACTACAGCCTCACCCCACAACCCGAATCAGGTGAAATACACAGCAATGCCAACCCCAGCAGCCAGTGCCCCACAGGACCCCCATCACAGCAGAACCCACCTCGCCCACAGCAGCCACTCCCCAGTAGCACCCACAGCTACATAGCATCCACCCCCAGCAAACACAACCCCAAGCACAGCAGCCTCATTCCACCTGCCAAAGCTTTCATTGCGTTAGCTGTGCATATCGTTTGCATAGTTTAGTCTAAACTGTTACAAGTGAAACTACCACTGGTGTTCAAAAGATGTGTGGCCTGTGTTTAGTGCTGAGTAACATCCATCCAAAGCCTAGACACTCTGAAATGACTACGCTGGTGGTTTGGCGCCCTTTGAAAGCATAGTAACATGACATAAAAAAGAACCCTCTCAGTTACAGAGCTCGGGCCCTTCCAAACTCCACACATCAACCCCCTCTCTCTTTCAGGTCCGCCATAGAGCCTAGACAACACGCAAAGGGCAGAGGAGCGCTATGTAAATCCCAGGAACATAACAAAACAGTCATCCTAACTGAAGCAAGGGTGGTAAATGTCGATTAGTCGTGCAGATCAGTGGCTCTGTTGTGGTGTGGCCGCGTCTCACACACACCACATTGCAGTGTCACACTGACACACCACTTGCACACTGCGGGGCATGCACAGTCTCACTGCCGTACCCAGTGCTTTAAGTGGGCTGCACACTCGAGGGCTCTTAGGGAGCGAGGACTGGCAGGGGGTCGGTGTCGAAATTAGGAGGCAACACCTCACCTGAATGCTGCATGTTAGGCCACGCCCCGTAAGGGCCCCGCTCCATTGTGCAAAAGGGCAGGGGCCGTGCGCGTGGCCAAAGATGCACCTTTCAGGTCAGGTAAGTATTTCCATGTCTTTTAATTGCGGCGCTGACGCCCTGCCAGGCACCCCTTTCACTGGAGATGCGGGGACCGTCACCCTGTCACTGAGGGTGATGATAGGGTGATGATCCCTGCTTCTCTAATGAAAGGGGTGCCTGCCAGGTGGTCGGAGAGGCAATGAAAAGGTAGGCTTTTTTTTTTTAATACGCGGCAGCTTCAGGCTTTACATAAAAACAAGCCTTACCTTTTTTGTGTCGCCGACTGCCCCCGAGACACCCACTTCATTAGGGAGGTCGGCGACACAATTACAATGCAAGACTTTTTCTAAAGCCTGAAGCTCTCGCTTACATGTGAGCTTCAGACATTACAAAACAAGCATTGCTTAATACCAGATTGGTGGGCTAGGTTTGCATGGGACTTCAGGGCCCCCAGAAGGCCCCAATTTCAAACATCATTTTTGAAGGCTGCCAGGGCTCCGCCCCAGCTAGCCCCGGTTCATTTAAAGCCCTGGCCATACCACACAGCTTGCAGCAGCGTTGTTCTTTCCGAACACCCCGAAATACGAAGAGTAGGCTTGCACCCTCACATACACAGCACACCAGCCCACAACCCATGCCAGGGCCAGCAGGGAAACGAGAGCCCTGAAAGGCAGCCTCAGTGTGAAGGCGAGATTGGTGGGTGGGGGGGCCCTGCCGCCCAAGGCCCGAACAAAGCTCAAGTGTTCCAGTGATGATGAGGTCAGCCTGCCCCCACCCCCAGATGAGACTGTGCCAAGGGCTGTGTGTAAGATTGCTCCATATCTGCCTGCCCCTGACACTGTAGCAGCGAGCCTGCAGAGAGTCACCCGAGGCAAGCCACTGTTGAGGGTCAGGGGGTGTCCTGACACTGTAGCAGCGAGCAGAGAGTCACCCGAAGCATGCCACCGTTGAGTGACACGGGGGTGTCCTGAGCCTGCAGACTCACCCGAGACAAGCCACTGTTGAGGGTCAGGGTTGTCCTGACACTGTGGCAGCGGGCTTGCAGAGTCACCCGAGGCAAGCCACCATTGAGGGTCAGGGGGTGTCCTGACACTTTAGCAGCGAGGCTGCAGAGAGTCACCCGAGGCAAGCCATTGTAGAGGGTCAGGGGGTGTCCTGACACTGTAGCAGCGAGCCTGCAGAGTCACCCGAGGCAAGCCACTGTAGAGGTTCAGGGGTGTCCTGACACTGAAGCAGCGAGCCTGCAGAGAGTCACCCGAGGCAAGCCACTGTTGAGGGTCAGTGGGTGTCCTGACACTGTAGCAGCGATCCTGCAGAGTCACCCGAGGCAAGCCACTGTAGAGGGTCAGGGGGTGTCCTGACACTGCAGCAGCGAGCCTGCAGAGAGTCACCCGAGGCATGCCACTGTTGAGGGTCAGGGGGTGTCCTGACACTGTAGCAGCGAGCAGAGAGTTACCCGAGGCAAGCCACCGGCGAGGCCTGGTCAGGGGGTGTCCTGACACTGCAGCAGCGAGCCTGCAGAGTCACCCGAGGCAAGCCACTGTGAGGCCTGGTCAGTGGGTGTCCTGACACTGCAGCAGCGAGCCTGCAGAGTCACCCGAGGCAAGCCACTGTTGAGGGTCAGGGGGTGTCCTGACACTGTAGCAGCGAGCAGAGAGTCACCCGAGGCAAGCCACCGGTGAGGCCGGGTCAGGGGGTGTCCTGACACTGTAACAGCGAGCCTGCAGAGTCACCCGAGGCAAGCCACTGTAGAGGGTCGGGGGGTGTCCTGACACTGCAGCAGCGAGCCTGCAGAGAGTCACCCGAGGCATGCCACTGTTGAGGGTCAGGGGGTGTCCTGACACTGTAGCAGCGAGCCTTCAGAGAGTCACCCGAGGCAAGCCACCGGCGAGGCCTGGTCAGGGGGTGTCCTGACACTGCAGCAGCGAGCCTGCAGAGTCACCCGAGGCAAGCCACTGTGAGGCCTGGTCAGTGGGTGTCCTGACACTGCAGCAGCGAGCCTGCAGAGTCACCCGAGGCAAGCCACTGTTGAGGGTCAGGGGGTGTCCTGACACTGTAGCAGCGAGCAGAGAGTCACCCGAGGCAAGCCACCGGTGAGGCCGGGTCAGGGGGTGTCCTGACACTGTAGCAGCGAGCCTGCAGAGTCACCCGAGGCAAGCCACTGTAGAGGGTCAGGGGGTGTCCTGACACTGCAGCAGCGAGCCTGCAGAGAGTCACCCGAGACAAGCCACTGTTGAGGGTCAGGGTTGTCCTGACACTGTTGCAGCGGGCTTGCAGAGTCACCCGAGGCAAGCCACCGTTGAGGGTCAGGGGGTGTCCTGACACTTTAGCAGCGAGGCTGCAGAGAGTCACCCGAGGCAAGCCATTGTAGAGGGTCAGGGGGTGTCCTGACACTGTAGCAGTGAGCCTGCAGAGTCACCCGAGGCAAGCCACTGTAGAGGTTCAGGGGTGTCCTGACACTGAAGCAGCGAGCCTGCAGAGAGTCACCCGAGGCAAGCCACTGTTGAGGGTCAGTGGGTGTCCTGACACTGTAGCAGCGAGCCTGCAGAGTCACCCGAGGCAAGCCACTGTAGAGGGTCAGGGGGTGTCCTGACACTGCAGCAGCGAGCCTGTAGAGAGTCACCCGAGGCATGCCACTGTTGAGGGTCAGGGGGTGTCCTGACACTGTAGCAGCGAGCCTTCAGAGAGTCACCCGAGGCAAGCCACCAGCGAGCCCTGTCAGGGGGTGTCCTGACACTGCAGCAGCGAGCCTGCAGAGTCACCCGAGGCAAGCCACTGTGAGGCCTGGTCAGTGGGTGTCCTGACACTGCAGCAGCGAGCCTGCAGAGTCACCCGAGGCAAGCCACTGTTGAGGGTCAGGGGGTGTCCTGACACTGTAGCAGCGAGCAGAGAGTCACCCGAGGCAAGCCACCGGTGAGGCCGGGTCAGGGGGTGTCCTGACACTGTAGCAGCGAGCCTGCAGAGTCACCCGAGGCAAGCCACTGTAGAGGGTCAGGGGGTGTCCTTGCACTGCAGCAGCGAGCCTGCAGAGAGTCACCCGAGGGAAGCCACTGTTGAGGGTCAGTGGGTGTCCTGACATTGAAGCAGCGAGCCTGCAGAGTCACCCGAGGCAAGCCACTGTAGAGGGTCAGGGTGTGTCCTGACACTGCAGCAGCGACCCTGCAGAGAGTCACCTGAGGCATGCCACTGTTGAGGGTCAGGGGGTGTCCTGACACTGTAGCAGCGATCCTGCAGAGTCACCCGAGGCAAGCCACCGGCGAGGCCTGGTCAGGGGGTGTCCTGACACTGCAGCAGCGAGCCTGCAGAGTCACCCGAGGCAAGCCACCGGTGAGGCCTGGTCAGTGGGTGTCCTGACACTGCAGCAGCGAGATTGCAGAGTCACCCGAGGCAAGCCACTGTTGAGGGTCAGGGCGTGTCCTGACACTGTAGCAGCGAGCAGAGAGTCACCCGAGGCAAGCCACCGGTGAGGCCGGGGGTGTCCTGACACTGGAGCAGGGAGCATGCAGAGAGTCATCTGAGGCAAGCCACCCGTGAGGGTCAGAGGGTGTCCTGACACTGCAGCAGCGAGCCTGTAGAGATTCACCCGAGGCATGCCACCAGTGAGGATCAGGGGGTGTCCTGACACTGTAGCAGCGAGCCTGCACAGTCACCCGAGGCAAGCCACCATTGAGGCCGGGTCAGGGGGTGTCCTGATACTGTAGCAGCGAGCCTGCAGAGACTCACCCGAGGCAAGCCACTGTTGAGGGTCAGGGGGTGTCCTGACACTGTAGCAGCGAGCCTGCAGAGTCACCCGAGGCAAGCCACTGTTGAGGGTCAGGGAGTGTCCTGACACTGTAGCAGCGAGCCTGCAGAGTCACCCGAGGCAAGCCACTGTTGAGGGTCCGGGGGTGTCCTGACACTGTAGCAGCGAGCAGAGAGTCACCCGAGGCAAGCCACCGGTGAGGCCGGGTGAGAGGGTGTCCTGACACTGTAGCAGCAAGCCTGCATAGAGTCGCAGCGAGCCTGCAGAGAGTCACCCGAGGCATGCCACCGTTGAGTGACACGGGGGTGTCCTGACACTGTAGCAGCGAGCCTGCAGAGTCACCCGAGGCAAGCCACTGTTGAGGGTCAGAGGGTGTCCTGACACTGTAGCAGCGAGCCGGCACAGAGTCACCCGAGACAAGCCACCGTTAAGGGAGAGCGGGTGTCCTGATACTGTAGCAGCGAGCCTGCAGAGTCACCCGAGGCAAGCCACCGTTGAGGGTCAGAGGGTGTCCTGACACTGCAGCAGCGAGCCTGCCGAGAGTCACCCGAGGCAAGCCACCGTGAGGGTCAGGGGGTGTCCTGACACTGTAGCAGTGAGCCTGCAGAGAGTCACCCGAGGCAAGCCACCATTGAGGGTCACAGGGTGTACTGACACTGTAGCAGCGAGCTTGCAGAGAGTCACCCGAGGCAAGCCACCGTTGAGGGACAGGCAGTGTCCTGACACTGTAGCAGTGAGCTTGCAGAGTCACCCGAGACAAGCCACCATTGGGGGACACAGAGGTGTCCTGATATTTTAGCAGCTAGCCTGCAGAGAGTCACCCGAGGCAAGCCGCCGTTGAGGGACAGGCAGTGTCCTGATACTGTAGCAGCGACAGGCGGTGTCCTGATACTGTAGCAGCAAGTCTGCAGAGAGTCACCCGAGGCAAGCCACCGTTGAGGGTCAGGGGGTGTCCTGATACTGCAGCAGCGAGCCTGCAGAGAGTCACCCAAGGCATGCCACTGTTGAGGGTCAGGGGATGTCCTGATACTGTAGCAGCGAGCCTGCAGAGAGTCACCCAACGCAAGCCACTGTTGAGGGTCAGGGGGTGTCCTGACAATGCAGCAACAAGCCTGCAGAATCACTCAAGGCAAGCCACTGTTGAGGGTCAGGGTTGTCCTGACACTGTGGCAGCGGGCCTGCAGAGAGTCACCCGAGGCAAGCCACCGTTGAGGGACACGGGGATGTCCTGTTACTGTAGCAGCGAGCCTGTAGAGTCACCAGAGGCAAGCCGCCGTTGAGGGACAGGGGGTGTCCTGATTCTGTAGCAGCGAGCCTGCAGAGAGTCACCCAAAGCAAGCCACCGTTGAGGGACAGGGGGTGTCCTGATTCTGTAGCAGCGAGCCTGCAGAGAGTCACCTGAGGCAAGCCACCGTTAAGGGACAGGCGGTGTCCTGATATTGTAGCAGCGAGCCTGCAGAGAGTCACCCGAGGCAAGCCACCGTTGAGGGACAAGGGGTGTGCTGACACTGCAGCAGTGAGCCTGCAGAGAGTCACACGAGGCAAGCCACTGTTGAGGGTCAGGGGGTGTCCTGACAGTGCAGCAGCGAGCCTGCAGAGAGTCACCCGAGGCATGCCACTGTTGAGGGTCAGGGGGTGTCCTGAAAATGTAGCAGCGAGCCTGCAGAGTCACCCGAGGCAAGCCACCGTTGAGGGTCAGAGGGTGTCTTGACACTGCAGCAGCGGGCCTGCCGAGAGTCACCCGAGGCAAGCCACCGTGAGGGTCAGGGGGTGTCCTGACACTGTAGCAGTGAGCCTGCAGAGAGTCACCCGAGGCAAGCCACCATTGAGGGTGACGGGGTGTCCTGACACTGTAGCAGCGAGCTTGCAGAGTCACCCGAGGCAAGCCACCGTTGAGGGACAGGCAGTGTCCTGACACTGTAGCAGTGAGCTTGCAGAGTCACCCGAGGCAAGCCACCATTGAGGGACATGGGTGTGTCCTGATATTTTAGCAGCTAGCCTGCATAGAGTCACCCGAGGCAAGCCACCGTAGAGGGACAGGCAGTGTCCTGATACTGTAGTAGCGACAAGCGGTGTCCTGATACTGTAGCAGCGAGCCTGCAGAGAGTCACCCGAGGCAAGCCACCGTTGAGGGTCAGGGGGTGCCCTGATACTGCAGCAGCAAGCCTGCAGAGTCACCCAAGGCAAGCCACTGTTGAGGTTCAGGGGGTGTCCTGACAATGCAGCAACAAGCCTGCAGGTTCACCCAAGGCAAGCCACTGTTGAGGGTCAGGGTTGTCCTGACACTGTGGCAGCGGGCCTGCAGAGAGTCACCCAAGGCAAACCACCGTTGAGGGACATGGGGATGTCCTGTTACTGCAGCAGCGAGCCTGTAGAGTCACCAGAGGCAAGCCGCCATTGAGGGTCAGAGGGTGTCATGACACTGTAGCAGCGAGCCTGCAGCGAGCAACCCAAAGCAAGCCACCGTTGAGGGACAGGGGGTGTCCTGATTCTGTAGCAGCGATCCTGCAGAGAGTCACGCGCGGCAAGCCACCGTTGAGGGACAGGGGGTGTCCTGACACTGCAGTAGCGAGCCTGCAGAGAGTCACACGAGGCAAGCCACTCTTGAGGGTCAGGGGGAGTCCTGACAGTGCAGCAGCGAGCCTGCAGAGAGTCACCCGAGGCATGCTACTGTTGAGGGTCAGGGGGTGTCCTGATACTGTAGCAGCGAGCCTGTAGAGAGTCATCCAACGCAAGCCACTGTTGAGGGTCAGGGGGTGTCCTGACACTGAGCAGCGAGCCTGCAGAGAGTCACCCGAGGCAAGCCACAGTTGAGGGACAGGCGGTGCCCTGATACTGTAGCAGCGAGCCTGCAGAGAGTCACCCGTGGCAAGCCACCGTTGAGGGGCAGGCGGTGTCCTGATACTATAGCAGCGAGCCTGCAGAGAGTCACCCGAGGCAAGCCACTGTTGAGGGACAGGGGGTGTCCTGACAATGAAGCAACAAGCCTGCAGAGTCACCCAAGGCAAGCCACTGTTGAGGGTCAGGGTTGTCCTGACACTGTGGCAGCGGGCCTGCAGAAAGTCACCCGAGGCAAGCCACCGTTGAGGGACACGGGTGTCCTGTTACTGCAGCAGCGAGCCTGTAGAGTCACCAGAGGCAAGCCACCATTGTGGGTCAGAGGGTGTCCTGACACTGTAGCAGCGAGCCTGCAGAGAGTCACCTGAGTCAAGCCACCGTTAAGGGATGGGGGTGTCCTGACACTGTAGCAGCGAGCCTGCAGAGAGTCACCCGAAGCAAGCCACCTTTGAGGGACAGGGGGTGTCCCGATTCTGTAGCAGCGAGCCTGCAGAGAGTCACCCGAGGCAAGCCACCGTTGAGGGACAGGCGGTGTTCTGATATTGTAGCAGAGCCTACAGAGAGTCACCCGAGGCAAGCCACCGTTGAAGGACAGGGGGTGTCCTGACACTGAAGCAGCGAGCCTGCAGAGAGTCACCCGAGGCAAGCCACTGTTGAGGTTCAGGGGGTGTCCTGACAGTGCAGCAGCGACCCCGCAGAGTCACCCGAGGCAAGCCACCGTTGAGGGTCAGGGGGTGTCCTGATACTGTTACAGCGACCCCGCAGAGAGTCACCCGAGGCAATACACCGTTGAGGGACAGGCGGTGTCCTGATACTGTTACAGCGACCCGGCAGAGAGTCACCCGAGGCAATCCACTGTTGAGGGACAGGCAGTGTCCTAATACTGTAGCAGCGAGCCTGCAGAGAGTCACCTGAGGCAAGCCACCTTTGAGGGACAGGGGGAGTCCTGACACTGCAGCAGCGAGCCTGCAGAGTCACCTGAGGCAAGCCACCACAGGCGTTGTCCTCATACTGTAACAGCGACCCCGCAGAGAGTCAGCCGAGGCAATCCACCATTGGGGGACATTCAGTGTCCTGATACTGTAGCAGCGAGCCTGCAGAGAGTCACCCGAGGCAAGCCACCGTTGAGGGACAGGCGGTGTCCTGATACTGTAGCAGCGAGCCTGCAGAGAGTCACCCGAGGCAAGCCACCGTTGAGGGACAGGCGGTGTCCTGATACTGTAGCAGCGAGCCTGCAGAGAGTCACCCGAGGCAAGCCACCGTTGAGGGACAGGCAGTGTCCTGATACTGTAGCAGCGAGCCTGCAGATAGTCACCCGAGGCAAGCCACCGTTGAGGGACAGGCAGTGTCCTGATACTGTAGCAGCGAGCCTGCAGAGAGTCACCCGAGGCAAGCCACTGTTGAGGGACAGGCGGTGTCCTGATACTGTAGCAGCGAGCCTGCAGGGAGTCACCCAAGGCAAGCCACCATTGAGGGACAGGCGGTGGTGTCCTGACACTGTAGCAATGAGCTTGCAGAGTCACCCGAGGCAAGCCACCATTGAGGGACACGGGGGTGTCCTGATATTTTAGCAGCTAGCCTGCAGAGAGTCACCCGAGGCAAGCCACTGTTGAGGGACAGGGTTGTCCTGACAATGCAGCAACAAGCCTGCAGAGTCACCCAAGGCAAGCCACTGTTGAGGGTCAGGGTTGTCCTGACACTGTGGCAGCAGGCCTGCAGAAAGTCACCCGAGGCAAGCCACCGTTGAGGGACACGGGTGTCCTGTTACTGCAGCAGCGAGCCTGTAGAGTCACCAGAGGCAAGCCACCATTGTGGGTCAGAGGGTGTCCTGACACTGTAGAAGCGAGCCTGCAGAGAGTCACCTGAGTGAGTCAAGCCACCGTTAAGGGATGGGGGTGTCCTGACACTGTAGCAGCGAGCCTGCAGAGAGTCACCCGAGGCAAGCCACAGTTGAGGGACAGGCGGTTTCCTGATATTGTAGCAGCGAGCCTGCAGAGAGTCACCCGAGGCAAGCCACCGTTGAGGGACACGGGGTGTCCTGACACTGCAGCAGTGAGCCTGCAGAGAGTCACACGAGGCAAGCCACTGTTGAGGGTCAGGGGGTGTCCTGACAGTGCAGCAGCGAGCCTGCAGAGAGTCAACCGAGGCATGCCACTGTTGAGGGTCAGGGGGTGTCCTGATACTGTAGCAGCGAGCCTGCAGAGTCACCCGAGGCAAGCCACCGTTGAGGGTCAGAGGGTGTCTTGACACTGCAGCAGCGGGCCTGCCGAGAGTCACCCGAGGCGGGCCACTGTGAGGGTCAGGGGGTGTCCTGACACTGTAGCAGTGAGCCTGCAGAGAGTCACCCGAGGAAAGCCACCATTGAGGGTCACGGGGTGTCCTGACACTGTAGCAGTGAGCTTGCAGAGTCACCCGAGGCAAGCCACCATTGAGGGACACGGGTGTGTCCTGATATTTTAGCAGCTATCCTGCATAGAGTCACCTGAGGCAAGCCACCGTTGAGGGACAGGCAGTGTCCTGATACTGTAGCCGCGAAAAGCGGTGTCCTGATACTGTAGCAGCGAGCCTGCAGAGAGTCACCCGAGCCAAGCCACCGTTCAAGGTCAGGGGGTGTCCTGATACTGCAGCAGCAAGCCTGCAGAGAGTCACGCGCGGCAAGCCACCGTTGAGGGTCAGGGGGTGTCCTGATACTGTAGCAGCAAGCCTGCAGAGAGTCACCCAACGCAAGCCACTGTTGAGGGTCGGGGGTTGTCCTGACAATGCAGCAACAAGCCTGCAGAGTCATCTAAGGCAAGCCACTGTTGAGGGTCAGGGTTGTCCTGACACTGTGGCAGCGGGCCTGCAGAGAGTCACCCAAGGCAAGCCACCGTTGAGGGACATGGGGATGTCCTGTTACTGCAGCAGCGAGCCTGTAGAGTCACCAGAGGCAAGCCGCCATTGAGGGTCAGAGGGTGTCATGACACTGTAGCAGCGAGCCTGCAGAGAGTCACCCAAAGCAAGCCACCGTTGAGGGACAGGGGGTGTCCTGATTCTGTAGCAGCGAGCCTGCAGAGAGTCACGCGCGGCAAGCCACCGTTGAGGGACAGGGGGTGTCCTGACACTGCAGTAGCGAGCCTGCAGAGAGTCACATGAGGCAAGCCACTGTTGAGGGTCAGAGGGTGTCCTGACAGTGCAGCAGCGAGCCTGCAGAGAGTCACCCGAGGCATGCTACTGTTGAGGGTCAGGAGGTGTCCTGATACTGTAGCAGCGAGCCTTTAGAGAGTCATCCAACGCAAGCCACTGTTGACGGTCAGGGGGTGTCCTGACACTGTAGCAGCGAGCCTGCAGAGAGTCACCCGAGGCAAGCCACAGTCGAGGGACAGGCGGTGTCCTGATACTGTAGCAGTGAGCCTGCAGAGAGTCACCGGTGGCAAGCCACTGTTGAGGGACAGGCGGTGTCCTGATACTATAGCAGCGAGCCTGCAGAGAGTCACCAGAGGCAAGCCACTGTTGAGGGACAGGGGGTGTCCTGACAATGAAGCAACAAGCCTGCAGAGTCACCCAAGGCAAGCCACTGTTGAGGGTCAGGATTGTCCTGACACTGTGGAGTGGGCCTGCAGAAAGTCACCCGAGGCAAGCCACCGTTGAGGGACACGGGTGTCCTGTTACTGCAGCAGCGAGCCTGTAGAATCACCAGAGGCAAGCCACCATTGTGGGTCAGAGGGTGTCCTGACACTGTAGCAGCGAGCCTGCAGAGAGTCACCTGAGTCAAGCCACCGTTAAGGGATGGGGGTGTCCTGACACTGTAGCAGCGAGCCTGCAGAGAGTCACCCGAGGCAAGCCACCATTGAGGATCAGGGGGTGTCCTGATACTGTAGCAGCGAGCCTGCAGAGAGTCACCCGAAGCAAGCCACCTTTGAGGGACAGTGGGTGTCCCGATTTTGTAGCAGCGAGCCTGCAGAGAGTCACCCAACGCAAGCCACCATTGAGGGACAGGCGGTGTTCTGATATTGTAGCAGAGCCTGCAGAGAGTCACCCGAGGCAAGCCACCGTTGAGGGACAGGGGGTGTCCTGACACTGAAGCAGCGAGCCTGGAGAGAGTTACCCGAGGGAAGCCACCGTTGAGGGTCAGGGTGTGTTCTGACACAGCAGCAGCGACCCTGCAGAGAGTCACCCGAGGCAAGCCACCGTTGAGGTTCAGGGGGTGTCCTGACAGTGCAGCAGCGACCCCGCAGATTCACCCGAGGCAAGCCACTGTTGAGGGTCAGGGGGTGTCCTGATACTGTTACAGCGACCCCGCAGAGAGTCACCCGAGGCAATACACCGTTGAGGGACAGGCGGTGTCATGATACTGTTACAGCGACCCGGCAGAGAGTCACCCGAGGCAATCCACTGTTGAGGGACAGGCAGTGTCCTAATACTGTAGCAGCGATCCTGCAGAGAGTCACCCGAGGCAAGCCACCATTGAGGGACAGGCGGTGTCCTGATACTGTAGCAGCGAGCCTGCAGAGAGTCACCCGAGGCAAGCCACCGTTGAAGGACAGGCAGTGTCCTGATACTGTAGCAGCGAGCCTGCAGAGAGTCACCCGAGGCAAGCAACCGTTGAGGGACAGGCAGTGTCCTGATACTGTAGCAGCGAGCCTGCAGAGAGTCACCCGAGGCAAGCCACCGTTGAGGACAGGCGTTGTCCTGATACTGTAGCAGCGAGCCTGCAGGGAGTCACACAAGGCAAGCCACCGTTGAGGGACAGGCGGTGTCCTGATACTGTAGCAGCGAGCCTGCAGAGAGTCACCCGAGGCAAGCCACCGTTGAGGGACATGGGGATGTCCTGTTACTGCAACAGCGAGCCTGTAGAGTCACCAGAGGCAAGCCGCCATTGAGGGTCAGAGGGTGTCATGACACTGTAGCAGCGAGCCTGCAGAGAGTCACCCAAAGTAAGCCACCGTTGAGGGACAGGGGGTGTCCTGATTCTGTAGCAGCGAGCCTGCAGAGAGTCACGCGCGGCAAGCCACCGTTGAGGGACAGGGGGGTGTCCTGACACTGCAGTAGCGAGCCTGCAGAGAGTCACGCGCGGCAAGCCACCGTTGAGGGACAGGGGGTGTCCTGACACTGCAGTAGCGAGCCTGCAGAGAGTCACATGAGGCAAGCCACTGTTGAGGGTCAGAGGGTGTCCTGACAGTGCAGCAGCGAGCCTGCAGAGAGTCACCCGAGGCATGCTACTGTTGAGGGTCAGGGGGTGTCCTGATACTGTAGCAGCGAGCCTTTAGAGAGTCATCCAACGCAAGCCACTGTTGACGGTCAGGGGGTGTCCTGACACTGTAGCAGCGAGCCTGCAGAGAGTCACCCGAGGCAAGCCACAGTTGAGGGACAGGCGGTGTCCTGATACTGTAGCAGTGAGCCTGTAGAATCACCAGAGGCAAGCCACCATTGTGGGTCAGAGGGTGTCCTGACACTGTAGCAGCGAGCCTGCAGAGAGTCACCTGAATCAAGCCACCGTTAAGGGATGGGGGTGTCCTGACACTGTAGCAGCGAGCCTGCAGAGAGTCACCCGAGGCAAGCCACCATTGAGGATCAGGGGGCGTCCTGATACTGTAGCAGCGAGCCTGCAGAGAGTCACCCGAAGCAAGCCACCTTTGAGGGACAGGGGGTGTCCCGATTCTGTAGCAGCGAGCCTGCAGAGAGTCACCCAACGCAAGCCACCGTTGAGGGACAGGCGGTGTTCTGGTATTGTAGCAGAGCCTGCAGAGAGTCACCCGAGGCAAGCCACCGTTGAGGGACAGGGGGTGTCCTGACACTGAAGCAGCGAGCCTGCAGAGAGTTACCCGAGGGAAGCCACCGTTGAGGGTCAGGGTGTGTTCTGACACAGCAGCAGCGACCCTGCAGAGAGTCACCTGAGGCAAGCCACCGTTGAGGTTCAGGGGGTGTCCTGACAGTGCAGCAGCGACCCCGCAGATTCACCCGAGGCAAGCCACTGTTGAGGGTCAGGGGGTGTCCTGATACTGTTACAGCGACCCGGCAGAGAGTCACCCGAGGCAATCCACTGTTGAGGGACAGGCAGTGTCCTAATACTGTAGCAGCAAGCCTGCAGAGAGTCACCTGAGGCAAGCCACCGTTGAGGGACAGGGGGAGTCCTGACACTACAGCAGCGAGCCTGCAGAGTCACCTGAGGCAAGCCACCACAGGCGTTGTCCTCATACTGTAACAGCGACCCCGCAGAGAGTCAGCCGAGGCAATCCACCATTGGGGGACATCCGGTGTCCTGATACTGTAGCAGCGATCCTGCAGAGAGTCACCCGAGGCAAGCCACCGTTGAGGGACAGGCGGTGTCCTGATACTGTAGCAGCGAGCCTGCAGAGAGTCACCCGAGGCAAGCCACCGTTGAAGGACAGGCAGTGTCCTGATACTGTAGCAGCGAGCCTGCAGAGAGTCACCCGAGGCAAGCAACCGTTGAGGGACAGGCAGTGTCCTGATACTGTAGCAGCGAGCCTGCAGAGAGTCACCCGAGGCAAGCCACCATTGAGGATCAGGGGGTGTCCTGATACTGTAGCAGCGAGCCTTTAGAGAGTCACCCGAGCACCGTTGAGGGTCAGGGTGTGTTCTGACACAGCAGCAGCGACCCTGCAGAGAGTCACCCGAGGCAAGCCACCGTTGAGGTTCAGGGGGTGTCCTGACAGTGCAGCAGCGACCCCGCAGATTCACCCGAGGCAAGCCACCGTTGAGGGTCAGGGGGTGTCCTGATACTGTTACAGCGACCCTGCAGAGAGTCACCTGAGGCAATACACCGTTGAGGGACAGGCGGTGTCCTGATACTGTTACAGCGACCCGGCAGAGAGTCACCCGAGGCAATCCACAGTTGAGGGACAGGCAGTGTCCTAATACTGTAGCAGCGAGCCTGCAGAGAGTCACCTGAGGCAAGCCACCGTTGAGGGACAGGGGGAGTCCTGACACTGCAGCAGCGAGCCTGCAGAGTCACCTGAGGCAAGCCACCACAGGCGTTGTCCTCATACTGTAACAGCGACCCCGCAGAGAGTCAGCCGAGGCAATCCACCATTGGGGGACATTCGGTGTCCTGATACTGTAGCAGCGAGCCTGCAGAGAGTCACCCGAGGCAAGCCACCATTGAGGGACAGGCGGTGTCCTGATACTGTAGCAGCAAGCCTGCAGAGAGTCACCTGAGGCAAGCCACCGTTGAGGGACAGGCAGTGTCCTGATACTGTAGCAGCAAGCCTGCAGAGAGTCACCCGAGGCAAGCCACCGTTGAGGGACAGGCAGTGTCCTGATACTGTAGCAGCAAGCCTGCAGAGAGTCACCCGAGGCAAGCCACCGTTGAGGGTCAGGGTGTGTTCGGACACAGCAGCAGCGACCCTGCAGAGAGTCACCCGAGGCAAGCCACCGTTGAGGTTCAGGGGGTGTCCTGACAGTGCAGCAGCGACCCCGCAGATTCACCCGAGGCAAGCCACCGTTGAGGGTCAGGGGTTGTCCTGATACTGTTACAGTGACCCCGCAGAGAGTCACCCGAGGCAATGCACCGTTGAGGGACAGGCGGTGTCCTGATACTGTTACAGCGACCCGGCAGAGAGTCACCCGAGGCAATCCAGTGTTGAGGGACAGGCAGTGTCCTAATACTGTAGCAGCGAGCCTGCAGAGAGTCACCTGAGGCAAGCCACCGTTGAGGGACAGGGAGAGTCCTGACACTGCAGCAGCGAGCCTGCAGAGTCACCTGAGGCAAGCCACCAGAGGCGTTGTGCTCATACTGTAACAGCGACCCCGCAGAGAGTCAGCCGAGGCAATCCACCATTGGGGGACATTCGGTGTCCTGATACTGTAGCAGCGAGCCTGCAGAGAGTCACCCGAGGCAAGCCACTGTTGAGGGACAGGCGATGTCCTGATACTGTAGCAGCAAGCCTGCAGAGAGTCACCCGAGGCAAGCCACCGTTGAGGGACAGGCGGTGTCCTGATACTGTAGCAGCAAGCCTGCAGAGAGTCACCCGAGGCAAGCCACCGTTGAGGGACAGGCGGTGTCCTGATAGTGTAGCAGCGAGCCTGCAGAGAGTCACCCGAGGCAAGCCACCGTTGAGGGACAGGCGGTGTCCTGATACTGTAGCAGCGAGCCTGCAGGGAGTCACCCGAGGCAAGCCACTGTTGAGGGACAGGCGGTGTCCTGATACTGTAGCAGCGAGCCTGCAGAGAGTCACCCGAGGCAAGCCACCGTTGAGGGACAGGCGGTGGTGTCCTGACACTGTAGCAATGAGCTTGCAGAGTCACCCGAGGCAAGCCACCATTGAGGGACACGGGGTGTCCTGATATTTTAGCAGCTAGCCTGCAGAGAGTCACCCGAGGCAAGCCACTGTTGAGGGACAGGGGGTGTCCTGACAATGCAGCAACAAACCTGCAGAGTCACCCAAGGCAAGCCACTGTTGAGGGTCAGGGTTGTCCTGACACTGTGGCAGCGGGCCTGCAGAAAGTCACCCGAGGCAAGCCACCGTTGAGGGACACAGGTGTCCTGTTACTGCAGCAGCGAGCCTGTAGAGTCACCAGAGGCAAGCCACCATTGTGGGTCAGAGGGTGTCCTGACACTGTAGCAGAGAGCCTGCAGAGAGTCACCTGAGTGAGTCAAGCCACCATTAAGGGATGGGGTGTCCTGACACTGTAGCAGCGAGCCTGCAGAGAGTCACCCGAGGCAAGCCACCATTGAGGATCAGGGGGTGTCCTGATACTGTAGCAGCGAGCCTGCAGAGAGTCACCCGAAGCAAGCCACCTTTGAGGGACAGGGGGTGTCCCGATTCTGTAGCAGCCAGCCTGCAGAGAGTCACCCGAGGCAAGCCACCGTTGAGGGACATGGGGTGTCCTGACACTGAAGCAGCGAGCCTGCAGAGAGTCACCCGAGGCAAGCCACCGTTGAGGGTCAGGGTGTGTTCTGACACAGCAGCAGGGACCCTGCAGAGAGTCACCCGAGGCAAGCCACCATTGAGGGTTAGTGGGTGTCCTGACAGTGCAGCAGCGACCCCGCAGATTCACCCGAGGCAAGCCACCGTTGAGGGTCAAGGGGTGTCCTGATACTGATACAGTGACCCCGCAGAGAGTCACCCGAGGCAATACACCGTTGAGGGACAGGCGGTGTCCTGATACTGTTATAGCGACCCGGCAGAGAGTCACCCGAGGCAATCCACCGTTGAGGGACAGGCAGTGCCCTAATACTGTAGCAGCAAGCCTACAGAGAGTCACCTGAGGCAAGCCACCGTTGAGGGACAGGGGGAGTCCTGACACTGC
This sequence comes from Ambystoma mexicanum, assembly GCF_040938575.1. Taxonomy (NCBI): domain Eukaryota; kingdom Metazoa; phylum Chordata; class Amphibia; order Caudata; family Ambystomatidae; genus Ambystoma; species Ambystoma mexicanum. Next base: position 180,477,272 of record NC_090931.1, read on the forward strand.
AGCAGCGAGCCTGCAGAGTCACCTGAGGCAAGCCACTACAGGCGTTGTCCTCATACTGTAACAGCGACCCCGCAGAGAGTCAGCCGAGGCAATCCACCATTGGTGGACATTCGGTGTCTTGATACTGTAGCAGCGAGCCTGCAGAGAGTCACCCGAGGCAAGCCACCGTTGAGGGACAGGCAGTGTCCTGATACTGTAGCAGCAAGCCTGCAGAGAGTCACCCGAGGCAAGTCACCGTTGAAGGACAGGCGGTGTCCTGATACTGTAGCAGCGAGCCTGCAGAGAGTCACCCTAGGCAATCCACCGTTGAGGGACAGGCGGTGTCCTGATACTGTAGCAGCAAGCCTGCAGAGAGTCACCCGAGGCAAGCCACCATTGAGGGACAAGGGGGTGTCCTGATATTTTAGCAGCGAGCCTGCAGAGAGTCACCCGAGGCAAGCCACCGTTGAGGGACAGGCGGTGTCCTGATGCTGTAGCAGCGAGCCTGCAGAGAGTCACCCGAGGCAGGCAAGCCACTGTTGAGGGACAGGCGGTGGTGTCCTGACACTGTTGCAGTGAGCTTGCAGAGTCACCCGAGGCAAGCCACCGTTGAGGGTCAGGGGGTGTCCTGATACTGCAGCAGCAACACCCTGGGGGACCTCAAAGGATGTCCATGTGGGTGCGAGGCTCTTCAAAAATGTTCCTGTCTTAGGTTCTGGGGGTACCTAGTACTTCATGCTGGGGTCAATGTGGGGAATCAGTCTACCTCCAGACTTGGTTTCTTTGGACTAAGCGGCCGGATAAGCCCCATTCTTCCTGGCCTGGGGTTCTTCCGTGGGGTTTAGGGTCGGAACGAGGTCACTCAGGTATTTGGGGCCTGAGTCCCAGCAGGCTCCAGTGCGTCATGATTAGCACTTTCAAGTCCACTCTTTGTTTAAGAGGATGCCAAGTGCCCATGTTATGGCCTCGGGAGCAGCAACTGCAATTCTAATATATGTCCCCCTCCACCCCCCGACCCCCACCGCTACTTGTTCTTTGCCAGTGGGACAATGGCTTTCAATGCTCATTGTAAACAGATAAAACATGTCGTCACAACTGGCTTCCTTGGCTAAATGTTGTGGTTGTATCCGGGATACAAATGTGAGATGTGTGAACAGGTTACACATCTTCATCCGGCTGCGTTCCAATGTTATGTCTCCACTGGAGATGCAGGCCCGCGAGTCCCAGCCCTGGTTCCATCTCAGCTGCACAGAGGACGAACACATTCTGTGGGGCACCCCTGAAACCCCGCGTCGGCCACTGCCACTCGCCTGGTGAGAGGTCAGAGCAAGCTCAATGGCATCACCCCAAAGGTGCCCACGCGCGAGGGCTTCCCTCCCCTGGAATCCATGCAAAGAACACCCGCATTGCTCGGCTTGTTAGCCTTCGAATGGACTTTTCCATCAAGAGAGGCTAGAGTTTCTGGGAGCTGCCCTGCTCTTCGATTCCAGGCACTCAGGCTTTCCGCAGGCAGCTCTGGCCCAGGCCTTCGTGGGAACCCCGCCCTCCTTCCCCTTTAAACGCCCCTCGCAGGTGATTCCTGCCACACATTGCTTTTGGCACATTGCATGCGCTGCATTTAATTGTATGATTTGTGTCAGCTCATATTTTGCAGTGTTCAGATATGTGTGGCCCTGGCGCTCCCTATAAAACTGCAAGATAGACAATGACATGACAAGGGCGGGTTCGGGAAGCCTTGCCATGCTTCAGGGTCTTCGTGGTGGCCGATGGCTCAGGGTTTGGTAGCGGTACTCGTGTGTTCGTTGGGATCGAGAACTGGCTTTAGCCTTGAACATCAGGTTGTGAGCACTGGGGTTCCTGTTGCGACGGTGCCGGTGGGCGTGGCTTGAATCAGCCCTTTGCCGGTTTGTTTCCTGCTTCAAGATGTCGCGAGTGCTTTATAACATTGCCTTTCTCCAGGTAGATATCTAGGAAAGTGCCCGCTTAATAATGGCGGACATGCACTCCCTTCCTATTGGGTGGCGAGCTGGCAGCATGCAAAGGCCAGCAAGCCGCGCTTCCTGTCGGTATGCAGTGAGTTTAACGAATACAAAACAACGAATTGCATTTTCAACGAACCGAAAAAGTCTAAAAAAAGATATATATGTGGTTGGGAATGGGAATTGTTTTTTTGGGGGTGGGGGAAGTATGAATGAAAGGTGGGGTGGGTTGGAAGGGAAACCCCCCGCCCCCAAATACAGAAAAGAAATGTGTTCTTTTTTTATAGCAGTTTTTGGTTCGTTGAAAATTAATTCACTGTTTTATGATTCGTTAAAATCACACGTAGCCCTTCCTCTCCCCCGCGTCCATGATGGCTGTGCCAGGGGGCTCGGCTTGCTTCCTGCTGGATGAGTCCTGGAGTGGCCTGGAGGATTGATCCCGCCCTGTGCTTTTCCCTCTAACACAGGTGTGAGCCTGGCTCATGCCTCACACCTCTGTCTTCTGTCCAGAGGCAGGGCGGGGGCTGGAGGGATGGGTCACCAATTTCTGAGCACAATGAAAGGCCGAAGGAGGGACAGCCTGACCGTTCTCTTCCAAGTCAGCCATACAAACAGGGGAGTTGCTAGGTCTGGAAAAGACCCGGGGCTAAGCTGATGTTGGAACTGTTGGGACTGGGGGCTAGCTAGCCTTTTGGCTGTAGCTCCTGAGATTCTATCCGGGGCTACAACCAAAAGATCAGGGGCTACAGCCCCCTTAGCCCCCCCCTAGCAACGCCCCTGCATACAAATATTGCCTTATTATTCTGGTACTATCACTGTCCCTATTTCTTGAAGAACTATCTACCACTAAAAAACAACCGCTGTGCGTGTCCGCTGTGCGTGAGTGTGGATGCCACGTGGATAGTGAGGCCAGAGTGTGAACACGGCTAAGAGACATTACAGTATATTTCAACGTAGGGAGCTAGTAACCCCCATTGCTCACGGGAAACTCAGGATTTGCATTTGCTAAACTCAAAGAACATGAAGTTTAAGGAGTTAACACGATGGAGGAAGCTGCCTTCATGACCGTATAACACATATGTTCTCTGCAATTCTTTGATGTGTTATGAAGGGCAACCATATTATATGTATAACAGATACGTGTGTAAGACCTCAGGGGTCACCAGTGACATAGAATGTATAATTAGATCAACTCCTCGTTTTAGCAGTTGTTATAAATGATGGATTTCTGCATTGTTACAGCTCTCCCTAGGAGACTGTATGTTGATGCATTGCTCTGCCCAGCCGGATCAGTACCTTTGGGAGAGAGCTGCCCTTTATACATTTTTAAAATGCAACAGGTACATAAATTGATCGCAATCCCTGCATGCATTATCCTGTGACATTCTTACGCTCAGTTGATGTAGTACCATTTGGTGCATGGCATTAAACACGTATGTTTGGTCTGGAATCTACATGCATCTCTATTAGCTGCATGAGTGGCGTACTAATGCGCAGCAGCGCTGCAATCTGGATCGCTTCAAAGCCCTACTGGACTTGATTAGGAGGAACATTTGCACAGAGGATTCTGAAAAGTGGAGGTTTTAGTCCTCTCCTCAAGACGAGGCTGCTGGCTTTGGCATGAATGGTCAAAAAGAGTATGTTCTATAGTTGCGTTCCTTGGAACATGAAGTGTCCCTCCTTTCCGTGATAGCAGGGTCAGGGGGTCCAAAGAAGGTTTTGTTAGATAGGGCCAGGAAGATCCCAGAGGCAATGAGATATATTTTGTTACTATGGTATTTTGGGTTGTCTTGTCAATGTACTTGTGGTCGCGGCAGAGGGTGTAGAAGAGCTGTAAATGAAGTCAGGCCAGAGTAACATGACACCATGAAGAGAAGATACTAAGATGTACTGAAACGATATGTGGATGATTAAAGAATGACAATGTAACTGAAGTAACAAGAGAAACGTGTATGCAGAGACGAAGATACAATATATACAAATAAGATACGTAACTAGACTAGTAGTAAATGTGTATATGCAGAAACGCACGGTAGATGAGCTAATTAGAAGCTTGCTGCAGTAGAAACCATAACGTGAGGAAAGTGGCCATGATGGAAAGATGGACGTCGGATTGTGTCAAAACTACCTCGGAGACAAACAAGGGCCGCAGATCAGAAATGCTGCAGACACCATCTTCCTGCAAGAAACAAAGAATATCTGTTTTGCAGAGACTAAGGATGACACGCAAAACATACAAGACATAATTGGAAAGTACAAAGGGAGTTAACCAAGATAAGCTATGAAGGAAGGGCACATTTCTCTTAGATTAAGCGGAAGCGAGAACACCTGCCTGCGGCAACTATTGGACAATCAAGGATGAAGAAAGTACATGTAAGACGGAGCACCCAAGTGTCCAGAGACTAAGAGGAGTAATAGCACCCAGCATAATAAAATCAAATAGCAGTAAATATCTCTTTGAAATGGACACATTTGTGGTCTACTAACATGTGGTGCAAGACTCAAAGCCAAGTCTATTCAGTAAGCCTCAGGAGATGAAGTGGTACCCCTGACTCCCTTAAAATTCCGGGGAAGAAAACAGTCAGCAAGGTCAACTACAAAGGAGAAGCCTTAGCTCATGGTCTGACTGATGAGAGATCGTAGGCTACTTGACCAAAGTGGGCTGTGGTCTAATGTTGTTCTCTGTACCTGGGTTTCGCTCTGTTCATGTGCTGCTAGCGAGCCGAATGTCCAAGGTTGGGAGAGTATGCCAACCAATCATGAGTGGCCATGTAGTGTCATGCTATACAATGTTGCAGAGGCCAATCCGCTGTAATTATTTTTCATAATCAGTATTATACACATTTAGAGGTAGTTTGAGGCATGCCCACCAGATAAGGGCAGCCAGTAATGTTATTATCACTTATACATACTACAGGTATATATGTTCCCCAACCAATCCCTCCCCTCAATAGGTTTCAATGTTTGCCACATAGGATGACTTCATAGCTGATGCACTTTGAGTTATAAAGCCTTTTTGTCATCAAAGCTTAGATGAGAGTGAGTGAGCTGCATTTCGTATGGTCAGTATATTTCCCTACTTTATTTGAGCTGACAATAAAGTAGTACTTTGACATATTCTTTGAGTCTGTACGGTTATTTACTACGGTAATGCCATTCTGCGCATGAGATACACTCCAAGGTGTGACGGCACACTGGACTCTCCTGCTGCCCTGCCATTCTGCGCATGAGATACACTCCAAGGTGTGACGGCACACTGGACTCTCCTGCTGCCCTGCCTACTCCCTTATCATCCTCCCTGCCCCCTGGCATGGTCTTGCCATCTCGTTCCTCAACTCACCTTTAAACTCTGCCCGGTGTCAAGGTGGTCCTTTTCTGACTTCTCTGTGATAATCTAGGTGGCAGTTAGCCTCTTCTCCCTCTACTCTCTGGGAGTCCACGTTTTTCTCCATCTGAAGGCCTCCAACCCATTTTTGCCTCTCTCCATGGTGCCTGTCTATTAGTTCACAACTTTCTTCAACCTCTTATTGCCCGCCTTGTTTTCCTCACAGTCATTCTTTTCTCATCTAATACCTTGCCTCTCCTGGTCCCAAATGGCATCCTCCCCACTACTCTTTTCCGGTGACCTGTCTCTTTTATCTCTCATCTATACTGTACTCCCCTGTATGGTCTTTCTCAATATCTCTCTCCAAGCTGTAATTTTCTTCTGTCTTTCTTATCACAATATCCCTAAATCATTCCCTTAAACTTTCCTTTCTAATATTCTCTCCATTCTGTACTTTTTCCCTCTCTTCATCTTTCCATATGATACCGCTTGAATTCCCTCTCTCTTAGAGGTGATATCCCTCTGACTCTGCCCTACCCTGATCTCGCTCACTGTACATGGCTCAAACTTGCCATCTGGGTCTGACTTCTTCACAACAAAATCAGTTTCTGTCCTCCCCAAACGTTCCCTCTCTTCAAACACCAACAACCCTCTATTTAAACAATTTCTTACTGTTCCACTTTAATAATTTCCTTATTGGCAAAACCTGTCTTACTTTGTGCAAAACCTTTCCTTCCAATGTTCCCTTCTTGCCCTACCCTGTGGCTCCCTTCCTTGTCAGATCTATTGGCAAAGGCAAGAAAGTTCTTGCCCCCATTCATAATCCAACAGATCTCTCTTTTCTAGCTCTGTCTACACACTCCTCTCCCAATACCACACACACCAGTACTAGTTATAAGGATTCCTCCTGTTACACCCCTGCTGGCCAAGCCTTCCTTCTTCAGCTCTTCTCAGAACCCCAGACTTAATTCTCGTTGCTCTCCCATGGACTGTCATAGTCTATTTGTTTTGGCTGCCTTTTAAAGACCAGTTCCTTCTCCCTTTGTTTCTGTTGCCTAAGCCCATTGATTTCACTTGTACTGTACGGGGTGGTCTCTCCCCCAATTGGGCCATGTGTCCTGGGTCATGTGGTCTGCTAGGGAGCTGGCCTAAGGGCATAAGGAGGATGATGGCCATTTTGAATTTCTATTTACTTTCGGGAGTTTCAGGGGTTGGGTCAGTCTGCCTACACTGCTTGCATTCTGTTTCTGAACTTGTTAGGGCTGGAGAAAGGATTTAGAGTTGTTTTTATGGAGTTTAGTTGATTTTCCCAGTTTGTCTATGTAATCCCACTCATTTGCAGGCTACTTATGAAAATCTGTGGGCTTGTCACACGAGTTAGCACAAACATGGGTGAATCTGGAATACAGATCTACAGATCCATGCAGATCTGCAGACCCCAGAAAGGCCTGAAAACTGTCATTTTGGGTGTTCAGTGACATCAGGATCCAAACAAGAGGGTCCAGGGCACTCATTGTGGTGTCCCCAGAATGCTAGGACTGAATCCCTGCTGAGAGGCTGTTAGAAAACATATGCGCACAAATAATCCCACTTCCATATAATACAGTGAATAAAGGTAAAACAAGGGCAGTGTGACGTTATCATTCCATTGCTTACATTTTGGCATAATTTAGTTGCAAAAAAATGTGATATTTTCATGTATCATAGGAGGCATGCCTTTTTGGGGGGAGTTTTGTGTGGCTAAAATCAAGATGCTGCAATATAGGAAGAAAGCACCCTTTTACCCACTAAATGAATTGTATGTGGAAGAACCAATTTCCAAAGTGCAGTTATATTTTCACATAAAGCACTTTGGCGAAAGTGCTTATTGAATCCCATATTGTTGTTATCCAGTTAGGATTACAGAACAGTTTGCAAACATTGGCATACACAAACGAAAGCACAATGATGCTTTGCATTGGCCCCAGAACCTTATGGTTGGTTGTTGACATTGTACATAACATGTGCAAAAGACTGTCTGGCAATGCATGGGGCATATACAGACCCTTGGGGGGCTCACTGCTACAATAGAAATAGCACGCAATGATATGCGTCCTGGATGCAACCCTTTGAAAGGGCCGGCGTTGCTCAGCCAGTGCCTTTCAGTGTGCAATGTTCATTCGGCTGAGCTGGCCCCATTCTCCTGATGAAAATGGTGTTGAAATGCTGACGCGGTGCTGCAGGATTCTATTGCAGACTTTGGCTTCCCTGCCGGGTAAGACTGAAGGAAGTCTAGAGCTTCAGGTGGACATTCTGAAGATACAGTGCATGGTGAGGTCCATCTCAGGATCTTGTTCCATGGAGGCATCAGAGGATCATGGCACCCTTCTGGTTGGATATGCTAGGTACAGCCTCATCTCTTGGTTACATTACGTGTGATTGCAATGCTTGTATGTGTTATTACACAATATGAGCCTTGAGCTTGCTTGTGCTATGAAATTTGAAATTGAGCTTTGTGTATGGTGAATGTTTTGCAATGCGTGTGGTTACAAATGTGCATTATAAGTTAAAGAAAGTTGACAACTATCATATTGTGTGTCATTACACAAGGAACCTTCCAGACGGGTCATGGCATCATCGCCCGCAGCATTTCCCGGTTCCTCGGCCAACTAGCCAATCCAACCCCAGCCTCTGCTAAGCCACTTTAATAATTTCCTTATTGGCAAAACCTGTCTTACTTTGTGCAAAACCTTTCCTTCCAATGTTCCCTTCTTGCCCTACCCTGTGGCTCCCTTCCTTGTCAGATCTATTGGCAAAGGCAAGAAAGTTCTTGCCCCCATTCATAATCCAACAGATCTCTCTTTTCTAGCTCTGTCTACACACTCCTCTCCCAATACCACACACACCAGTACTAGTTATAAGGATTCCTCCTGTTACACCCCTGCTGGCCAAGCCTTCCTTCTTCAGCTCTTTTCAGAACCCCAGACTTAATTCTCGTTGCTCTCCCATGGACTGTCATAGTCTATTTGTTTTGGCTGCCTTTTAAAGACCAGTTCCTTCTCCCTTTGTTTCTGTTGCCTAAGCCCATTGATTTCACTTGTACTGTACGGGGTGGTCTCTCCCCCAATTGGGCCATGTGTCCTGGGTCATGTGGTCTGCTAGGGAGCTGGCCTAAGGGCATAAGGAGGATGATGGCCATTTTGAATTTCTATTTACTTTCGGGAGTTTCAGGGGTTGGGTCAGTCTGCCTACACTGCTTGCATTCTGTTTCTGAACTTGTTAGGGCTGGAGAAAGGATTTGGAGTTGTTTTTATGGAGTTTAGTTGATTTTCCCAGTTTGTCTATGTAATCCCACTCATTTGCAGGCTACTTATGAAAATCTGTGGGCTTGTCACACGAGTTAGCACAAACATGGGTGAATCTGGAATACAGATCTACAGATCCATGCAGATCTGCAGACCCCAGAAAGGCCTGAAAACTGTCATTTTGGGTGTTCAGTGACATCAGGAACCAAACAAGAGGGTCCAGGGCACTCATTGTGGTGTCCCCAGAATGCTAGGACTGAATCCCTGCTGAGAGGCTGTTAGAAAACATATGCGCACAAATAATCCCACTTCCATATAATACAGTGAATAAAGGTAAAACAAGGGCAGTGTGACGTTATCATTCCATTGCTTACATTTTGGCATAATTTAGTTGCAAAAAAATGTGATATTTTCATGTATCATAGGAGGCATGCCTTTTTGGGGGGAGTTTTGTGTGGCTAAAATCAAGATGCTGCAATATAGGAAGAAAGCACCCTATTACCCACTAAACGAATTGTATGTGGAAGAACCAATTTCCAAAGTGCAGTTATATTTTCACATAAAGCACTTTGGCGAAAGTGCTTATTGAATCCCATATTGTTGTTATCCAGTTAGGATTACAGAACAGTTTGCAAACACTGGCATACACAAACGAAAGCACAATGATGCTTTGCATTGGCCCCAGAACCTTATGGTTGGCTGTTGACATTGTACATAACATGTGCAAAAGACTGTCTGGCAATGCATGGGGCATATACAGACCCTTGGGGGGCTCACTGCTACAATAGAAATAGCACGCAATGATATGCGTCCTGGATGCAACCCTTTGAAAGGGCCGGCGTTGCTCAGCCAGTGCCTTTCAGTGTGCAATGTTCATTCGGCTGAGCTGGCCCCATTCTTCTGATGAAAATGGTGTTGAAATGCTGACGCGGTGCTGCAGGATTCTACTGCAGACTTTGGCTTCCTTGCCGGGTAAGACTGAAGGAAGTCTAGAGCTTCAGGTGGACATTCTGAAGATACAGTGCATGGTGAGGTCCATCTCAGGATCTTGTTCCATGGAGGCATCAGAGGATCATGGCACCCTCTGGTTGGATATGCTAGGTACAGCCTCATCTCTTGGTTACATTACGTGTGATTGCAATGCTTGTATGTGTTATTACACAATATGAGCCTTGAGCTTGCTTGTGCTATGAAATTTGAAATTGAGCTTTGTGTATGGTGAATGTTTTGCAATGCGTGTGGTTACAAGTGTGCATTATAATTTAAAGAAAGTTGATAACTATCACATTGTGTGTCATTACAGAAGGAACCTTCCAGACGGGTCGTGGCATCATCGCCCGCAGCATTTCCCGGTTCCTCGGCCAGCTAGCCAATCCAACCCCAGCCTCTGCTAAGCTTTTGGGTGGACCCACAGACTGTCACACTGAGTGTGTGTGATCATGGAGTAGGGCTCATATCAGATCGGTCTAGTGCGGTGGACAAGCCAGCGGGGGCCATCCAAGTGCTTGGATATCAGTAGAAGGACAAGTCTGTTCAGAGCAACATCCATGCCGTGGAATGAAGGCTGGATTCTGATCTTACAGGAAGAGTCCCAAGAGAATCTGACCCCCCATTCAGTCTGGGTGCTTTTTCCATCGCTTGTCATTAACTGCCCTGAACCGAGCAGCTTCGGTGCGCCTGAGGCATTGATAGCTTCGCGGGGGGTAGTGGGGGTGATTGCCTGAACTAAGATAAGTGACTGGAGGGAACGATTGCGCCCCCTGGTGGGACAGTATAGTTGTGCATCAATAACATTTTGCAAGCACATTTCCATCAAGGATGTTACAGCATGCAGCCAATTTTTGGTCACATTTACTCCAGATTATTCCCAACTAAAATATATTAAAATCAATTATTTTCTCCTTATAATAGCACATGTGCAATCATAGGAGAAAAAGCCAATTATCATTTTAGAGTTACTTTTCTGAAGCTGGTAAATACTGCTGTGTATATATATGGGATTATAATGGTGTGGCTGTGGCCTCCTCGCGGAGGATGATAAGGGATCACCTTTGCTTCCTCTCTCATGGGAGACGGTGGCCAGCAATGGCAGCGCTAGTGGGCACCCAATGGTCTGACCGTGCTGTTAGGCAGATCCTAACACTGGAAATAAAGAGAAATGCAGCTTCACCCTGAGCACATTGGGGCTTCATGTTAGTTTGTGATTGCCCTTTGAGATATTAGAAACATGTGACCATTAGTGTAAGTCATGGCACGGATTTAAGTGCAATTCAGAAATTAACTGAACGCTCAGCCGCTCAGTGATCATCTCACGACTGATAATCTGCCGAACGCCCCCAAGCCAGACGGGGTACACCGTTGCTTCCTGTTAGGGATGAGGGGTCAGCAAATAACTCAAAGCTAGACAGTAAGGTTCAAGGGTCTATATCACAACCACAAAAAATTAAGGCAGTAAATTTTAACTGAGATCCTCAAATGAACATTCGACAGAACAGAATGAAGCAGGCTTATATATAGGACTATGATTTCCGAGAGCTTCTCCGCTCCACCTCCCCTGCTCTGCCCCCCCCCCCCCCCCCCGATTGCTTGGACTCTGCCTTCCTGGCAGGAAGCCAAAAGTCACTCAACAGTGTCTGGTTGGGGTTTTAAGTGCAAGACCAAAAGTTGGTGGCTGGAAGGTTTTGACCAACCATTGGCACAGCGCTGGGCAACCCTCCAGACCATCGTCCTTCACCTGCCAAAGCATTATAGAACCGGAAAGACCATATGCAAATTAGGCTTGGCCCCACCCCAAAAGGGCAGTCCAGCCCGAACTGCTCGGTCACATCCCTTCTGCATAAGTCCACACGCTTACGTGCCCCACATTTCTATCTTGGAAGTAGCTGTCCTAGATTTGGCTTCCCTCGACTTAAGGATGTTGCATGTTGTCTTCTAGAAGTACAAATACCACCAGGCCTGGTCCCTTGAGTGGCCTCGCCAGGGGACAGGCTCCAGACTCTTCAAGATCCCTTGCAGTGCTGTAGTGGACACTGGGGTTCTTCGGTTTAATCCGTTGACAAGCTGCCTTAAGTTTGCCCATCACTGTAGGATCCTTCCCAATTACTCAGGTCAGGTCCAGTCGAATCTTGGCTTCTTTTCCTGTCTGATCATCTTTCCCTATTAGTTGCTGTCAATATTCTCCTGGCTGATTTTTGCCACTTCAACCCCTCTCTTGCTCTCCTTTTCTTCTACCCCTTTCTTGATCTCCTTTTCTCCTCAACATCTTGAAATGCTGTATTCTTATTCTCCTATTGTCATCTTCCTCTACATCTCAATGATCTCCTCTCTGTATTGATGGTGTCCCTCCTCTCGTTATTTATGGTCTCCCCTTCTCCTCCAGAGTGCTTGTCTCCTTTTCCTCCACCTCTGCCTCCTCCTCTCTACCACTTTCCTCCATGCCACTCTGTCATGCACCACCCTGCTCTTCTCACCTCCAATTCCTGACTCCCACACTCCTTCATTCTCCCCTGTCCCCTTTTATACACCTGCGTTCAAACCCATTGGTTGCTTAAGGAGCTAATGACTATCAGCTGGCTGTGGCCTTTGTGTGCACCCCATGATTGGTGGTCGCCTTGAGGGAATAAGTGTTCTACATCTGTGTCTAATTTGAGAGCAGGCACCTGCGTGGCAAGAGTGGACTGGCCTATAGGGAACTCTGGAGATTTCCCGATGGGCCTCTGCACTCTGGGCCTCTTTTGTGTGGTATTTCCACATTTTCCCATAAGAAAGGGGTTGGGCTTGCTGAAAATGTGGAATATGGGGCCACTTTGAACATTATTTCCAGGGCCTCTTTTGGTTCCCAGTCCACCTCTGCTGCGTCTGTCTGCTCGTCAAAGCCTCCTCAAACCCGGCCACCATCTTGGACTCAGAAGACCCTGAGCTGCATTAAGCAGCATCCTCCGTAGTTCTGTATTCTGTTTGTTTCCAAGTTAGATCAGCAGGGTGCTTCTTGAGCAGTGTGTGCGCACGTTCATGAGTGGTCGCACTTCAAAGCCACTTGTTGATTCCCGTCCTTGCCTCTGCATTTTGTCCCCGAGCCTCACAGACACCCAAAAGTGCAGTTGCGCATTCCGACAAGGTCCAAACAATACAACTCCGCTGAAAATGACACGGGCTCCATTTATTTATTCATTACATTTGTAGAAGCGCACAAAACCCATGGGCATGTAGACACGGGTTGTATGAGGCGTAGAGTTCATCAACGATACAGGGTGTGGAGAGAGTTAGTTAAAGAGCCAGGTCTTCAGGTGTTTCCTGATGGCGAAATAGGCTGGTTTTGAATGTAAGGAGGGAGGAAGTACATTGTAAAGTGTGGAGGCCCTGACAGGGAAGCTGGTGCCCCTGACCTTGGTGCGCTTGAATCTGGGCATGTTGAGGCGGTGGCTGTTGGCGGTCTGGGTCGGTCCGGAGGACCACGTTTTCATAAACCTATGAGATAGGTACGATGGAATAGTGTCTGTGAGGCAGCGATGATCAACGGTGAAGACATTTAATGAAATCCTCTCTTTGACAGGGAACCAGTGGACTTTTTTTCTTGCTTCCGAGACGTGCTCATGTTTGCCTAGTTCGAGGGCTGCGCAGAGGGCATTGTTTTGTATAGTTTGGAGTTTGCTGAGGTTCTTTTCGGAGGTTCCGCAGAAGAAGGCATTGCAAAGTTTTGATCCTATAATGGCTCAGGCAATGGTGAGGCGATTGTCCACAGAGCGAAAGGGCTTGCTGGCCTAGATGAGTTTGGTGGCATGGGCGGCGGAGGAGACGATGGCGTTGACCTGGTGTGACATTCTGAGGGGCACATTTGTTGTACACTCCAGGATATTGCCTCACTTGAATTCCCTGTGCTCTTAACTTACCAGTAGCCCAGGACTCTCCATAGTTTCTACAATGAGCAGCTCCCTGCCAAGCACGTCATTCTTCAGGGTGAATGAATACGTCACATCAGCACATGGACAGTAAGCCATACTGGGCTATTCTATTATCTCCGAAAGGACCTCCCCAAGTTGTACGTCTCTCTTCTTATAGAGGGTGTATCCATTTGCCATAGCTTTTGAGACATTTTCTTTTCAAGGCGCCTGTCTCTGCTTTTGCAGGTATCCTGTTCTGTGGAGACCCAGGGCACCCTAGTTATGTCAAGGAGAGCAGTACCTGAGGTTGGTGACGCCTCCGATTAAGAAACTGAAGGAGAGGCGGGAGCTGTGCTTTCATACCCTTAGGTACACTCGCCTCTCCTTTTTTCTGAGCCTGAAGCGCCAACCCCCACAGCTAGCGTCATGCTGCTCTGTTGAGTCAATGGACTACCTAAGGGGACTGGTGCCTCTGGGAAAGTGGTCTTTAAACCGTGGGGCTGCCCCCCCCTAGGGGGACTTGAAGGATGTCCAGAGGGGGCATGAGTCTCTTCAAAAAATGAGTAGAGTGATTGTTTTTAATGGAAAATATAAGCAGAAATGGCATCTTGTGGGGGGGGGCAGCAATAATATATTTACTCAAGGGGGTGGGGGGCTTGTCATAAACAAGTTTCAATAACGCTTCTTTAGGGCTAGTGGGGGGGGGGGCTGAGTCCAAGCTCGGAACTGTTTCTGGAGACTGCCGGATCTCTGCCTTGGCTAGCCTGGCCCCACTTAAAGCCCTGAGGGGAGGGCAAGACAGTAAGTCTTGTACCCCAAGCACAGAGCCCTGGCACTGCTGCACCGTACCCAGTTTGTGCATGGCTATTTCTGCCTTTCTACCCACCGGAACCCCCACCAAGGGGCCAATGGTCTCTGATCAAACACAGAGGTTTTTAGGCGCACCCGCTACATCGGCGAGCTAGTCTAAGCAGCCCCCCAACAGTGACCCTGATACTCACTGTTCTCTATTTACTTTCCTCTTACCATCTCTAGGTGCCTCTGCCTCCTGACCACAGGCCCATTAACTCAAAAGAGGTGCCCAGGGAACACACCAATGCCTGCCCCCATGTACTTTCACCCCACTACTCCAATGTGCGTCACCACTCAAATCCGAATTAATGCTTCCTCTGTCCAGAGTCTGAAATCGATACGAAGTGACCACATGCCAACACGATGACACTATAAAAAAACACCAAATCAAATAGGTGGTCATGGTAGCACCAACACTGGGCAAAAGTGTACAGGTGGTGGTGAGGGGGGGCAATCCTTAGGATAAGAGTGGCTGAGTTACTACAGGTCGGTTTCCTATCCCTCCGCTTACTACTACTGCCCGATTCTATCCCTAGATCCAAAATCAGTTGCACGATCAGGGACGGAAGAGCGGTTCCCCATGAGTTTAACAGGTGGAGTGCCACGTCAGGACAGCCAATTCCACACGAACTTGACAGGCAGGTCACTGGTCTAAGAAGCAGCCCTGTGTTTTACAAGCTGAGGGCAAATCTTTGATGTTATGGATATGTTGATGTTACTGTTCTTTTGTACGTTTTACTTTCAAATAATAAATAAAGTGATAAAAAAAAAAAAACGAAATAAGAAGCAGCCATGAGCCTAACGTCGGGGCAAAAACACTACAACCATTAGAAAACTCCTCTCAGCCGGAGTTAAGTAGGGGCAGGGTCCACCCCCAAAGGAAGGAGGTGTGCTCATAAGGCCAGTGCCAACTAGGCACCCAGGAGGGAATAGGGCAACAACTCACTGTGCCTATTTCCTCAATCACTGCATTACATGCTCTTAAAAACACCAGAAATAGACAGGTTTTGTGCGGGAAAGGAGGATGTTACTAAAAGTTACTGTTACAGAGAAAGAGAAGAGTGTGAGAGAGGGTGGGGACGGAGGAGAAGAGAGAAAGAATGAGAGAAAGGAGGGGTTGGAGAAGGAAGAGAAAGACTAGGAGGAGTAGGAATGAGAGTGGAACCAGGAACACAGGTTGGAGCTGGAGGGGAGGAGTGAGAGCAGAAGAGGAAGAAATAGGACTTAGGTTGAGAGGGAGAAAATTCTACCTGGACCAACCTTAAGTGGGGAAATACCTTCCTCAATTGTCCCAGCAGCATCAGCCTAGCCCAGGAGGCCGCTATGACAAAAGGGGAAATACGCAACTGCCCATTCCTAACCCCCAAGGACACACGTGGGTCCAATGACCACAGAAGGCCATCTACCCCCAGGAGGTGATGCAACCAAGTCACCAACAACAAGAAATGACCACATTCCCAGAGGATGGGACCCCGCCGAAAACAAAGATGGACGTCACAACCCTTCAACCCCAGAAAACTGTGAGTGACTGTTGAGAACACTGTCCTGGGGGGGATCACCTAGGAAACCTTGCTTCTAGATGGGGGGACAGGCCTTTTGGACTTCGGACAATAGGTCTGTCTAGAGCAGGGGGCACACAGCATTGTTTCAACCACCATGACGCCCATTTGTGCTGTTTGTAGAACCGTCTGCTTTTCTGTAAATCTAGCAACACACACACGAGGTCACCCCAAGCTTAATTTAGGAGTCTATATGGGTCGTGAAATGGGGATCAACCAAACATCAACAAAGCAAAATACCCACATAAAACAATTCATAACATTAGTGAAGGAACCACAACCAACCAATAAAGACTTTCATTGAATAGGAAACACAGAGGAGACTGTGTAAAGTATAGTATGAAGATGTCTATTCACAAGAAAAAACACACAATGTATGTGTACATACAAATTGCCTTTACAAAACAATACCCTTGCAATCATAACCCATACCTACGTACATAAAAACGAACATATTTGAAGAAAATCATATTATAAAATCATTGACAGTAATGAATTCTGCTTGGCGTTGGCAAATTAACAAAACCAATATACAAGCCCGGGGTCTAAAATTCAACCAGTCGGGAAAATCAATTCACAAAAACAATATTTCAATGGAAGGATCACTTGATCTGGGCCGACTCGAGTTTCGGCTGGGAGGTCGTATGATTTTCACAGGACCTCTGCCTTCGTCAGGGTCACTGCAAACTGCTAGCGGATGGCTTTATATTTCATTATTCCTTGAGAGTAATAACCACTGTGTGTTTGCAAATAAAAACTATGAGTGGTCTTTAAAGTCCAGTTTCCGGGTGTTCTGTTTTTCCCTTCTTTGTGGCAGCTCTGTCTGAATATTTCTCCAAAGTGGGAGCTGGAATCAGCCCTGTTTTCGTCAGGAACCGACACAAAATGGCAAAAAGCCTAGGAATGTAAGAGACAGATGAAAATGAGAAACAGAAGCCGCCTGTCCCATACAGTCTGACAGACAGACAAAAAGACAGGCAGCTATTTATGCCAGGGGGAGACAGTGCCAGCCTCTGCCAGAGGGAAACAATGCCAGCCTCTGCCACAGGGAGACAAGGCCAGCCTCTGCCACAGGGAGACAAGGCCAGCCTCTGCCAGAGGGAGACAAGGCCAGCCTCTGACAGGGACAGGGCCAGCCTCTGCCAGAGGGAGACAAGGCCAACCTCTGCCAGAGGGAGACAAGGCCAGCCTCTGCCAGAGGGAGACAGGGCCAGCCTCTGCCAGAGAGATACAAGGCCAGCCTCTGCCAGAGACAGGGCCCTACTCTACCAGAGAGAGACACCAGTCAACATTCAAGCACAAGTCCTAAAAATGTAAGTGGGGGTCTAATTAGCATATGGAATGAGCAACCGGAAGGAAGTGAACCCAGGGCATGCGAGTCACCGCAAAGCAATACCAACCTCTTTTTAGTAAATGGCAGGCAAACCGAACTCATGAAATGGATCTGCTTGGTTGGCAGGAGTACATTTACGTGCACAGAAACCGCCGTGGTAGAAATGAGGAGCCTCAATGCACCGAGTAATATTCTGAATCTAATGCCCACTTTCTCACCCGCCCTGAGTCCTTGATCAATTTACACCTGCTTTTTAGCTGGCGACATTCTGTATTTGTTGAATGTTCTTGTGCTATTTTCCCATTGCAAAGGTTGGCCTATAAGTACCAGAATGCAACATGATGTGAGGTGAAACACCAGGACCATCTGACTACCTTACACCGGACAAGGTGCAATGTGCCTTCTACCTCTTTATAGACATGAACACCACAGGTTTCACATCTGCCTCTCCCTCTGTCCCCCTAATGACCACCCGCCCCAACTTTTCATTACAGAACCAGGAGCAGTGCGGCCCCCACAAGTGGCAGAAGGGTGCCTTACACGACAACTTACATTAAATGACTTAAAGGAATGTTCCAAAAGGTAGTGTGCACTAGACACCTATCCCCACGCAGCACCAGGGTGTGGAAAGGGGGCCCTTCAGACAGCCGCCTCCTCAGCCCCTCTATAATATATAATGACTGCCTTTCCTGTGCATTACTCTGCCTGACCCACTCCCAGCCTCCTAATGTGGATCGACATGGATTTTTTGGCAGCGCGCCGGAGCGTAACATGCGGCTTTCCAGAGTGACTTCCCACCAGAGCTGTGCTAGAGCCATCATCACCCAGAGACTCTCGGGCCACTGCATGCGGTAAGGGCAATGCCCCCTTCTGGGAATGTCCCTGTCCTGGAATCCAAGGATCACATCCTCAAAGCTCGTAATGACATCAGACTTGCCCCTGCGCGATCACACGACTGGCCTGTGGGTAGCCCATGAGCAAATGCTCTGTTACCCTCTAGGCCAGTCCAAGCCTGCGGTGCTCTCTCGGGGTCTTCACTAAGAAACCCTGTGGATATATCTACTCGAAGCTCAGACTAGCCCAAAAAACTGCCCTTTGCACTTCTTCCAAATCATGATCGAAACTCTGCCAGCAGCCTACCCGAATTCCTTGTGTTCCAAGGCTTTATGTTGCTTCCCCAAAATGGCTACTAGGACCATTGGAAAATGCCCTTTTCTGGTCCCTGCGGGTGTTTCAATCCCTGACCCCACCCTGCAAGGGGGCCTTAAGAGAATAGGCTTGAACGGCCCTCCAGTTAGGACTCTACAGAGCCATAGACTGGGCAGGGCAGGCACTACTTATAAAGGGCAATAGAAATACATGCCTGGCGCCCCCACCCCCCTCATCGGCACTGTGCCCTCCCCTCCACCTCCTGCCTGCCATTGAGCAGGAAACGGGAAGCTTGAACGCATCCATGGCACATCCGAGGGATAAGTAAGATGCGGGCCAGACCAGGACTCACTGCTGGAAAGTGGAGGGGCTTGCTGGCCCGGCTACATAATCTGTGGGCCAGCCCAGGACTCACTGTAGGAAAATGGAGGGGCTGGCTGGGCCGGCCACGTAAGATGCAGGCCAACCCGGGACTCACTGCAGGAAAGTGGAAGGGCTTACTGGCCCGCTACGTAAGATGCAGGCCAGCCCAGGACTCACTGCAGGAAAGTGGAGGGGCTTGCTGGCCTGGCCATGTAAGACGGGGGCAAGCCTGGGACTCACTGCAGGAAAGTGGAGGGGCTTGCTGGCCCGGCTACGTAATATGCAGGCCAATCCAGGACTCACTGCAGGAAAGTGGAGGGACTTGCTCGCCCGGCTACATAAGACTCGGGCCAGCCCGAGACTCACTGCAGGAAAGTGGAGGGGCTTGCTGGCCCGGCTACATAAGATGCGGGCCAGACCAGGACTCACTTCTGGAAAGTGGAGGGGCTTACTGGCCCGCTACGTAAGATGCAGGCCAACCCGGGACTCACTGCAGGAAATTGGAGGGACTTGCTTGCCCGGCTACATAAGACGCGGGCCAGCCCAGGACTCACTGCAGGAAAGTCGAGGGGCTTGCTGGCCCGGCTACGTAAGACGCGGGCCAGCCCAGGACTCACTGCAGGAAAGTCGAGGGGCTTGCTGGACTGGCTACGTAGGACGGGGGCCAGCCTGAGACTCACTGCAGGAAAGTGGAGGGGCTTGCTGGCCCGGCTACGTAAGACGTGGGCCAGCCCAAGACTCGCTGCACGAAAGTGGAGGGGCTGGCTTGGAAGACACGGGCCAGCCCAGGACTCACTGCAGCAAAGTGGAGGGGCAGGCTGGCTGGCCCGGCTACGTAAGATGCGGGCCAGCCCAGGACTCACTGCAGGCAAGTGGAGGGGCTTGCTGGCTCGGCTACGTAAAACGCGGGCCAAGCCAGGACTCACTGCAGGAAAGTGGAGAGGCTGGCTGGCCCAGCTACGTAAGACGTGGGCCAGCCCAGGACTCACTGCAGGAAAGTGGAGGGGCTTGCTGGCACAGCTAGATAAGACGTGGGGCAGCCCAGTACTCACTGCAGGAAAGAGGATGGGCTGGCTGGCCTGACAACGTACAATGCGGGCCAGGCCAGGACTCGCTGCAGGAAAGTGGAGGGGCTTGCTGTCCCGGCTACGTAAGACGCGGGCCAACCCAGGACTCACTGCAGGAAAGTGGAGGGGCTTGATGTCCCGGCTACATAAGACGCGGGCCAGCCCAGGACCCAATGCAGAAAGTGGAGGGGCTTGCTCGCCCGGCTACGTAAGACGCGGGCCTGCCCAGGACTCGCTGCAGAAGAGTGGAGGGGCTTGCTGTCCCAGCTACGTAAGACGAGGGTCAGCCCAGGACTCACTGCAGGAAACTGGAGGGGCTTGCTGTCCCGGCTACGTAAGATGCGGGCCAGCCCAGGACTCACTGCAGGAAAGTGGAGGGGCTGGCTGGCCCGGCCCAAGGGATAAAGCTCAGCAAATATGAGGCACTTGAAGTGGAACAGCCCCCACTCCCTCCCAAAGGCCACTTGTCCCATCCAAAAGGCCCGGAAGTGAACATCACTGCTCTTTTACTCCGGGGCATGTGGCTGGCACGGAGAGCTACCCAATGAACTAAAGCCCCGGGCAGGGGGTATTGTGCCCCACAGTAAGTCCTATGCAGGGGGCAATGAAATCCATGGCTTTTGGGTCAGGATAATCACATTTCATATCAGTCTTCTGCAACATGCATGACCTCGAAATATCTCAGACCCTGAGCTTCTACAAGACATGTTTTGGAGCAGTCACAATATTCCATCTCGAAGATTCTGTAATTTGCACTTTTGGGATATCCCAAACTCTGAGCTTCTATAACACATGCAAGCACACACTCCAGATATCCCAGACCTGGAGCTTCCAGGAGGAATGCGTTGGTGCAGTCGTGATATTCCAAACTGGCGCTTCTGTGCCATGCACTTTCGCGAAAACCCAAAGTCTGAGCTTATACGTCACTAGAAGTGGACGAGCCAATAAGGCTTTCAATCCTGCTTCGAACCGGATGTCTGGCTCTTGCTAGGCTCTCAGCCCTCTGGAAATCAAGTGCTAAATTATAGCCGAGCCAGGCAGGAAGCCCATGTTGGGACCTTTGGGAGTGAACTGGGAGTAGGCAAAAAAGAGGCTGACAGTGAGATAATTGAGAAATAAAAGAAGAGCAGCGGTAGGGAGGGCAGAAGAAGAAAAGAAATGGAGGTAGAAAAGAGAAGGAAGCGAGAAATAAAGTGAGAGAGGAGATACTGAAAAGTAAATCAGACCATTGAGGAAGACACGCAGAGTTGTGCAAAAATAAGATGAGAAGGAGGTGGGCGTACATCGAGTGCCCTCGGAGCGATGCCAGTCAATTTATCTTGAATTGGCACAAGGATCACTGGTGCTCCTAGTAGCGACCACCCACGTTGGTGAATACACAGGGGGTCGCAACGGCACCTACACAGTGGAAAATATGTCTGAAGTGCATAAAAACCAAATGTGGGTGGCATCCTCATTCAGTGCACTAAGTGTGGACTACAGTGCAGCAAAGAAAGTCATCTCAGAATACAATGGACAGTCTAATCTCACAGCGCAGAACACAAATCCTTGCCCGGGAAAGACTCCAGCAGAGACTACTGAATGCCTGTAATTAATATCAGCACAACCTAATTCAAGCGGTTCAGGTAATAATGTCCCCATATATAAAGTCCCCATACATAATGTCGCTGGGAAAAGCCATTGGCAGCGTGCTCGACTTGGAAACAAGATGACACGTAGCAACACAGGTTCGATCCCTGGATCCGCGCGTTATAAATAACCTATCATATCATATGTATGGGGAAGGGTTGGTGGGGGGGCATGTTCAATGTAGTAATGTCTCAGCAAAAAACAGCGACTTTTTTGTTAGGGGACATTATTACATGGAACCAGATTGCAAAGGGACCTTTCTGTCCAATTCAAGCTGCCTTTTATTGCCGGCCTCCCACTCTAATGGCCATTTGAACTACTGCATGAACTAGGCAGAGTGGACTGGCATAGGGGACCTACCTGGTAGATGAAATCAAATCAAGCCCCCCACCTGCAAGGCTGGGAAACCGAAAAAGGTGCAACCTATGTACCAACACTGGTCAAAAGACACTGCAAACATCACCTGCGCTGTCAGTCTAGAAGGGCCAAACTTGCCACAGTGAATGCATGAATGCAAGGGCAGCTTAGCAGGTTAAGCACACATGTCAAATATCTGAACACCAAAGTCCCTTGTTCAAATCTGCAATGTTGATGAAATGACTACCATTACATCGGTAAGGAATTAATACAGTGATTAGCGATTAGAAGTAAGAGAAATCCGGCAGGAAGTCCTATATAAAATGTAAAAAGTGATATAATCCTACCCCCCAGGCCCCTTCCAGTCTGCGTGACTGCTGTGCGGAGCTACGTGAATGAATCCGACTCTTTCATTTCACTCTTTGGAGAATTAAAAAAATAGCCTTTTATTTATTTATTTAAATTCAGTTTGTTACAAACTTTTTAAAAGAAAAAGGAACTTAAGAATTTAAAAGAAATAAAGAAACTAGAAAAAGTAAAACAGGAAAAGAACAAACAAAATACACAGTAGATGTACGTGAAAACCATTAATATTCCAGTGTTCTTTGTTCTGGGTTTCTTCAAGCAGCTCACTGTTAATCATGAATTCATTCATTCATCAATAGGTTGTTTAATTGATCCAGGTAGAATGTCAAGGCCAATGTGAGAGTTTGTTATTAGTTCCCTCAGACATAAACATCCACCGATCCTCCCCATTTACGGGCGGCCTTCTTGCAATTTCTTCTCCCAGATGTTTAGTAGAATTAAAAAGTAGCCTGTTCTTTATCATGGCGTAGAAGATGATGGTAACTAACACATCTTTTATTGTGTCACTCCTGCCCAGTTTTCTCCAATATTTTTCTAAGTGGTGGGGCCAGTTTAGCAGATAGAGGACTATTTTTTTCTTTGTACTATTGACGAGAACCTTAGTTATAGTTTTGATAGGAAGGGAACTCCCTTTTAGCAACAGGGCTTGAAAGGTGTTTCCTTTTTAAGTTAAATAAAGTCGGGGCAGGGGCTGGGGGAGGGAGAATTATCTGGAAGGAATGTAGAATACCTCCAAAACGGAAAGATATCGATTGTTTGGACTAAAAGCATCGAGAACTCTAGTCCAAAAGTACATCTCTGGATTGGCGAGATGAGTCTAAATGTGGAAAGCAAACCCTCACCAACCCAGAACTCGACGAAGCCTTTGGGTCCAGGTGTCCAAGCCCGAGCTCATAGGATGGGAGTCTGTCCCGCCAGGCAGCAAACACTCACCAACCCAAAACTGGACGAAGCCTTCGGGTCCATGCGTCCAAGCCCGAACTCATGGGATGAGAGTCTGTCCCCCAGGCAGCAAACACTCATCAACCCAAAACTGAACAAAGCAGTTGGATCCACACGTCCAAGCCCGAGCTCATGGGATGAGAGTCTGTCCCCCGGGCAGCAAACACTCACCAACCCAGAACTGGACGGAGCATTCGGGTCCACGCGTCAAATCCAGAGCTCATGGGATGAGAGTTTGTCCCCCAGGCAGCAAACACTCACCAACCCAAAACTGGACGAAGCCTTCGGATCCACGCGTCCAAGCCCGAGCTCATGGGATGAGAGTCTGTCAACCGGGCAGCAAACACTCACCAACCCAGAACTGGATGGAGCATTTGGGTCCACGCGTCCAAGCCCGAGCTCATGGGATGAGAGTCTGTCCCCGGGGCAACCAGGCTCTGCATTTAAGAAGCCACCTCGCTTCCTTCACCGAGAACAAGGAAGCCCGAAAATGAATGTCCCGGCTTCTCAGACGAGGAACAACCCTGCACTTTTTCTGCGGGGAAACCACAGGGCCCGGAAACAGCAGCAAATATGCCAAAGAGACTTTGCAAAGTAAGGCCTGCATCGGAAGATGTCCAAAAAAAGTCCCCGCACTGGAGGAATGCTGCTGGGTGTGTTCTGTAAAGGCCAATGTAGTCACGCAATGGAAATAGGGTGCGCAGCAACCGTCTTGCATACAACCACCCTGGCCAGTGCACCCCAGCACCACGGGCACGCCAGAAAATGAAGCTGGTACAGCAAGAGTGGAGATGGGAGGGAGAAAAGGCAGAAAGGAACGGGGAGATGTCGCAAGAGGGACGCCGGGTCTGAGAGAAAAGGGTACAGGCAGGGGTGGGCTGGGAACCAAAAGAGGCCCTGCAAATAATGTTCAAAGTGACCCCCTCTTACACATTTGCAGCAAGCCCAACCCTTTGCCTGGGAGAGCATTTGGAAATAAAATATATTACCAGACAAAACAGGCCTGAGGTGCAGAGGCCTACCAGGAAATCTCCAGAGTTCCCAAATGTTCAGTCCTCCCCTGGGGTATGGGAAGAGGAGGACGAGCAAAAAGAAAGGGGCCGATGGAAGAGGAGTGGGAGAAAGAGAGTGGAAGAAACACGAAGGGTGAGGTGACTGGTGTGGGAGAAAGGGGAAGGCAGATGCAGGAGGTCGGAGAAAAGAGGGGAGACCGGGGAATATATAGATCTGGGAAAGGGGCAGGGGAAGGGGCGAGAGTGAAGAGAAACGGGGCAAAGGAGGGGCGAATACCAGAATGGGGAGTGAGTTCAGAGGCGTCAAAGGAGGGGCGCATACTCCCCCTCCTCCGCCTCCCCACTCCCTGGAACTCTGGCCCAGGATGGGAATCGTCTCTTCTGCGGGCAGGCCAATCCTCGCGTAGCTGTTCTCAATGCCTCGCGTCCAGCATGGTACCCAACAGGCTGTGTATACGGCCATAGTGCCACGAAGAGGGGTACTCCTCTCTAACCGCAATTCACCAGCGTTGACTCACACCACTCGAGGGCCGGCCCCGAAATGACTGCTTCAGTTCCTTTCCAGTCTATCATTAACCTTTTCAGTGCCAGCCTCCCCCGGCGAGTCCCAGCGTGTCTGGGTTTCCCAGGGAGTTGTGGGGGTGCAGCCGGACCGACCCATCCACAGTTCTTGGTGCATCTATAGGCCTTTTGGCAAAACAGAAGCACATATATATGCGCCAAAGTCCAGGACCATTAGTAATCGCCGGGGCCACCGTTGCCAGATAAGCTAAGCCCAGGGAAGCGAGGGCCCAACCCCCGCATTTCTTGTCCAATGCTTTCATTGCGCGCCGCGCGGCATCTCTAGCTATGATAGTGCAACTTATTCCTCTCAGCAGTAGGGCCCAACTTACCCTATCAAACAAGATTTCCAAATAATTGTATTTTGGCAATTGTTCCAATCGCTGTATTGCGCTTGCACCTAATACTTTGGAGCGCAGTAAACTCTCATCACTTCATCGCAACCACTCCTGGGCCTCAGCACGTGGCAATGACGAGCTATACTCCACGCTCCTCTTCCTCTTTGGTGTCCTATGCAGTAGTCTGCAAACTTCGGCTCTCCAGAGGTTTTGGACTACAACTCCAAGCGGCACTATTCAGCAGAGTCAATGGTGAGGGAACATGGGAGTCGTAGTCCAAAACATCGGAAGAGTCACAAGTGGCAGAACCCTGGTCTGATGCATTCAACTTGCACACAGTCCAGCCTGGCCTCTGTCACCTGGGACAGCTGGCTGGGGCAATCCCAGATCCAGCCATGTGGCGCCTGGCAGGTTACGTTGAAGCCGCCATACTTCAAGGGCACTCTGGAGCAGAACTCAAGCTGAGCACACAGCAGCTTACTCATTTCAGAACCGCTTTAAGTAGTAGAAACGGACCTCGTTTTCAGGAGTGTTGCTTATGCGTTAGCCAGAATTATCTTTCGCTCGCCTTTCACTGACGTGAACTGGCTACAATCACAAACTCCATTCCATAGCCCAGACCATCTTTTACCTTGCAAACCTTTCATGTTGGGTTAACCCACGTACTTCCCTCTTGCCCCATTCCTTTGCTCGCAGATGGATTAAACCATTAAACTGTGCAAGTGGGCGGAGCCGCCAATCATTTCTTATGGGAATTCAGGGGGAACATACTCTCCATAAGCACTCAAAGGGTTAAGATCTGACATTACACTGGGCTGCACAATATGTCACTTTCCCAGCAAGCCACAGTACTATTTAGACCACCATGGTGGAGACTGGCACGTGTAACAAAACCTATTAACATAATAAAAGTAGCAAGGTTCGCTCTGCCAAGAGTTCCTCTTCCTCAAACCAGTCCTGAGGTCCATCTCTGAGGAATGTCTATGCCGGGACTTCATTGAATTCCTAAGGGAAGTGTTTGAAACTTCACCTGAATGTAGACTGGGAGCAGGGCCGGCCTTAGCGGCCACAGCACCCTGGGCAGCAAAATAAAAATGTGGTGACCCCCTTCTCCTTCGCGCCCCTGGTCATGCACGAGGGTGACACATTTTTCAATAGGCGCCAATGCGAAAGTTTCAGCACCCTATTTCTATTAAATGCGCCCTGCTCCTGAGAGCAGGGCAAATTAAATTTCATTAGGGCGCCTGTGCACCTTCTCCCAATACGCCAGCTCAGGAGTGATTTTGAAAGACTCTCCCGAGCTCGCGTGGCGCTAATGGTACCCTGGGCGGTCGCCCGTGGGACCCTGCCCTAAGGCCTGCCCTCCCTGTCTGAGAGGACTGGTTCGCCCCAACTTTGGCTGAACGCTAGTGGCTTTGACCAATTACGTCAACGGATTCTTCAGGACGCATCTCTGTTTCCTCCTGCTATGCCTGTCCATTTTTAGATCTGGCTGTAAAGAGCTTTATTGCTCTTCCAGATCTCTTAGCATTATACTCATAGCCATGGAATCAATCTGCTGCTCTGCGATGCAGAGAGTGCCTCTCATTGTGTTTGATTCTTGCTTTTCTTCCAAACTACTTTTTGCCACCACCCTTTCGAGTCCATGTCGGTCCTAAATAAATGCCTACAACCCAGGTGGACGTGCCATCTTCATGCAGGACCTATGTAAAGATTTCACATGTGTCAGTAAACATTGTTTACATCATTTGACTAAACCTACAGAAATAGAACAGATACTGCTTCTATGGATTCAGCCACAATCTTGATAAAAAGATTATTAATTAATTCTAATGGGGTCCAGCAGGGTGTGTAAAAAACAATTATTGCTAAAGCCAATAGGTCTAACTTTGTATAAGTAGAGGAATAACATTTGGGTGAGGCTTGGGCTTTGGAAAATAAGTCTTTCCCTCTCTGTTTACAAAGGTTAACATGAAAGCGGCCCCATCCTTCAGTTAAAAAGCTGTATAGAAGTCTATAGAAGTGCAGTGGCTGGGCGGTGAAGACACCAGCAGTGCCTGTGTCGCATATGCTGCCACCACCAAGACATTATGAAGATTCGAGGTCTCCTGACCGCACCCAGTTTGTAAAACAGGGAGAGTGGGGGTACCCCATGACTGATTGTCTAGGACCTGCTACAGGCGCCTTATCCACACCACATGAAAACAGCGCCACACAACTGTGCACAGCTGGAGACTTTATGGGACATGTTGACTAAGTGAGCAGCAGATGCTTCCAAATGTGTGGGTTTCGAAGTATGCAAAACATGACTGCAGTATGTTCTGCAGTTGCAGTGTTTCCCAACGCCACCATTGCTAAAGGGGTCCCACTGGAGTGGGTGCCGGCATAAGAAATAAGAGACCTAAGCGCGTAATCAGGGCGGGTGGACTGGCCTACTGGGGAGTCTGAAGAATTCAACAGGCCCAAGGCCATGAGAGGCCGGTAAGGCTGGGAAAGAGTCAGTCACACAACAGATAGAGGCTTGTGCCGCCAAAAAGCTAGTAGGGTTGGGCCCAGTTACATTCAAAACGAGAACCTCGGCAGGCACGTAGGGTGTGGACGAAGTCCGCCATCTACAGCGCTGGAAAATGGAAAACATTTACTGGGGGATCCCTCTCCTCCTTAAAGGGTGGGGAGGAGGGGGTGGGGCCGAGGGGCGTGGCCCCAGGCCAGGTCATGCAACACAGTATCTCTTCATAGAACCCAATCCTGGCCATTTACCAGTTTGGACAGCTGAAACACAGTATGTCAGCCTTTGGCTATTGCTGTATTCAGTCTCCTGTGCCGGGTCTTCTTCGGCGCTGCTCCAGAAGCGTCGACTGCTCGTGTGTGCGAGAAGTTAGCTGGAACTCAGCCTCAGAGATCTGGGAGTATCCTGGACAGTCCACTGGATCTGGAGACAGACCAGCGATCCTGCAAGACAGCATTTGCCGGAGCGCTGCTCCGTCTTGTTCCCGCCCATTTCCTACCCTACTGAACCAGCTCCTCTGAAAGGCAAGTATGGTTGCAGTCAGGTACACAGGAGGCCAGAGTCTGAGCAGGTAAGGCTTAGGGCAGATATGTGTCGCTTAAAGGCGGGCAGGGATGGGGACGAGTTGGTTACTGGCACAGCCAGTGCCCAGACCAGTGTCAATGACAGGCAGGTCGGGCTTCTTGAGATTCAGTTACATAACAGGCTACTGCCACTGAAAGGCTGACATTATCAAATGGCTGTTCACACGGATCGGGGCAGGCGGTACCGTGTGGTGAAGGCCCTCTGATTTGAGGTAATGGCCCGAACAAAAACATTAAAACCCGAGGTGGTGGCGAGTGAGGGGCATGAAATCTAAAAAATCAAAAACAAAATGTGGGCGTGCGGGGAAGAGGAGCATCTGCTGCCGAAACAAAGAACGGACAAAGCATAGTCTGCGTGGGTGAGGCAGCCAGCAAGTCCAGTGTGAATGGGATGGGTGGATCCTGACTGGTTGATCAAACTACAGATCCAGCTCATTGTTAAATGTTGTAATTGCAGCTTCCCTCCTTGCGTGCAAATGCACCTTATCTTACACCTTCTCTCTTCCAGGGCTTAGTACCGACATGTGCCCTTTCCTCGCCTTATCCGGGTTATTTAGTCTCTGGTGGTTGGCCTCCACGCTTTCTCCCATCAAGGTAGGCCTTCAAGAGGCAGCCTGGCCAGTGGTGGCTGCTGGAAGGTTTGGGCATTTTAATGCACCCCCACGACCCCTCTGGTCCCTGTTATGACCGCTCCACTGACTGCCCTTGGATTGCTACTGTCGGTGTAAATTAGCACATATAACATAGCTAATAAGGTGATGCATTTCATAAGGGTCCAAACAAATCAGAACATTACAATTAGAACAGGGCTTGCAGCATATTGGTCTAATGAGCTGCAATCTCTGGGGGTCCTGAAATGGATCAGGCCCACACACAGCTCATATTCCTGGTGCAAATATCAATGGGCCAGGCCCACACACAGCTCAGCTCATATCCCTGTTGCAAATATCAATGGGCCAGGCCCATACACAGCGCATATCCCTTGTGCAAATATCAATGGGCCAGGCCCACACACAGCTCACATCCCTGGTGCAAATATCAATGGGCCAGGCCCACACACAGTTCACATCCCTGGTGCAAATATCAATGGGCCAGGCCCACACACAGCTCACATCCCTGGTGCAAATATCAATGGGTCAGGCCCACACACAGCTCACAACCCTGGTGCAAATATCCATAAGCCAGGCCAACACACAGCACATATCCCTGGTGCAAATATCAATGGGCCAGGCCCACACACAGCTCACATCCCTGGTGCAAATTCCAATGGGCCAGGCCCACACACAGCTCACATCCCTGGTGCAAATATCAATGGGCCAGGCCCACACACAACTCACATCCCTGGTGCAAATATCAATGGGCCAGGCCCACACACAACTCACATCCCTGGTGCAAATATCAATGGTACAGGCCCACACATAGCTCATATCCCTCGTGCAAATATCAATGGTACAGGCCCACACACAGCTCATATCCCTGGTGCAAATATCCATGGGCCAGTTGCACATTGCTTTTTTCTGGATCCATTCATATGTTTTGGGGCAATGGACAATAATATGCCCAGTGGAAAAACATAGCAAAGAGATGTGAGTGGTTAACTGAGAATGCCAATGTGCACTATTGTTAAGCTGATTTTCCACCTCTGTGGGGGTTCTACGTGATTTCGCCGACCTATTTTTGGTCGTGGTACTTTTCATCGCCGGATTTTACATCGCCAGAAACCCTGTTTTGGGTTTTTTTTTTATTCTGGGGGGTTCCCCCCTCAGACCCACCCCCGTACTATTATAATAATACCCCAACCGCAACAAAACACCCCCCAAAATAAAAAATAAAAAACGGGGTTTCTGGCGATGTAAAATCCGGCGATGAAAAGTACCACGACCAAAAATAGGTCGGCGAAATGCGTGTAAACCTGTGTGGGACCCGGGATCAGTCCACACCCCTCCTAATAGGAGGAAGCATCTGCAGGGCCAGGAGAAGGCGGGCGGGACAGATGGCTTATGAGGAGTCCAAGGAGAGCCAACCACAAAGGGGTCGAGCAGCCCTGGAAAGAGTTTTTAAAGTTTCCTCATATTACACTGTGTGAGCAAGCCCTGCCCCTCTCAGTAGGGGTTGGCGGGTTCCCTCGCCAAAATTATGGAAAAATCGGTCCAAATATTGAATTTTAAAACACATGTTCCCCTAAATAGTGATCAAAAAGTTATTAAACGACGAAAAACGTAGGTATAATATTTGTTAAGAGGGAAGAACATCCTTCTGCAATCTTTATAACACATAATGTCACGATACGGGGGTTTGCAAGATGAGGGTACATGGGATAGAGGGTAAGAGAGGGCAACCCAGAGTACCTGCAGGAAAGAGGCGCATGGTAAAGAGGGCCCCAGGAAGTCCCCAGAGTTTCCTGTAGGTCCAATACACTCCTTGGATCTACAATTTTCTAAGTGGTGTGACCAAAGTGCTAGGCCCTTGTCCTAAACTGCTGTTGCTGAAATTCGGAATCCATCCAAATTATGTTCAAATGATCATAAGGCACTCATTATATAAATAATGTCAATTTCATTTCATAGGTAGCTGCCAGCGCGCGTTTCGACCTGAAACAACCAGGTCTTCTTCAAGGCTTTACTTGACTTTAATGAGTAGTTGCCCGAAAACCAACTTCATAATCGTAATTTGTTCCAGAACCGCAGCACCATTTTTGTAAAAAATACAAATTTCAGCAACAGCAGTTTAGGACAAGGGTGTAGCGCTTTGGTCACACCACTTAGAAAGATTTTTGTTTTTGAGGTTACTATAGGGTTTGAGTCACTTGTGGTGACCTCAATAACCCATTGGATTAATAATATCCTTGAATACAATAATCAGACTAATTAAACCCAACATTGAAATGTATGGGTTGTCTTTAGCTCGATGAGGTTGTAGCCCCATTACTTTAACGCCTGGGATCTAGACTCTCATCATATCCCAGTGAACCCCATAAGGCTCCTAGCAGCTATCAACAGCTTCCAGGCAACCCCGGGCCCACAGGCACTGCTCCCAGAGGAACCACTGATCAAAGTGCACCCTAATTTCAGGGCGCACTTAGTTCCACCCAAGTCATCTGCCAATGGAGCCTGTCTGACTCCAAGAACCGAGGTGGTATTGACTCTACCTTCTCCAGGGCATTGCCTGAGACATCACAGTCTCTTTTCTCCCAACTAAGCTGGCAAGGGGTGGGTGGGAACAATGAGAGGAGACACCACCCTGCCACTTTCTGCTGTGACTGGAAGCCATCCTGATACCCAGAGGTTTCTAAGCGTGGACCAGGGGATCGAACCAGTGTTGCTCTGTGTCGTCTTGCTTCCAAGGCGAGCACATTGCCCCTGAGCTATCCTCGCAAGGCTAATGCCTGTGCCCAATTGTGACTAGTTTCTTCAGGCAGCGGAACCGACGCATGGTTCCCCCACCCACCCCCTTGTAGCAGACTACACTGCCCCCCCTTCTCGGCAAGGGAATGGACCCACCAATAGAGAACCCTTCACCAGTCACTCCTCTTCAACCTCCGACACAAATAAGCCATCCACTACACAGACAATAAGAGTGACTAGTTCCCATGGGGCGCAAACATCCACCTCGACGCAATCAATAACGCAGGCAAGAGCTTTGAAGTGGCTCCCATGTGGCATGTAGCACGCTACAGAACACCTGAAAACTGATTAAATAAATGAAATAATAATTCATTTTATTTTTTATTTATCTCAAGCTCAATGCTGCACTTCTCCAGGTCCTGAGCCGGAGATTGAACCCATGTTGCACGGCATCGTTTTGTTCCAATAGAAAGCCCCTGCTTGCTGCCCCTGATCCAGCCCCCAGCCATAGATAAATAATTGAATTAATCACCAATATGTAGTTTATGAAGAATAGAAACGACAAAAAAGGAGGGGTACTAACAGAAAAAAGGTCATTTGTGCACTGAACAATGCGCTTTGTCTTCAGCCCAAACCACTCCTTTACACTTGTCTGATGACCTTGCGGCTGTAACTCCTTCATGGATGAGTTCCTATATTTGGCATCCTCAGCACTATCTTCGCTCCACTCCATCATAAATATGGGTGATTTAAACATATAGGTGAAAATCGAAAAGATGGAACCTGCCAACGAGTTCCACAAGCACATGGACCTACTTGGCTCTTTGCAGTACGCCAATGTGACCATGCACAGAGACCCAAGCTACTCCTCACTGATGAGGCCCAACAAGGCCGAAACAACTCTGGGGAGGCTTGTGGTCTTGTGCAGAAGGGTTGTGACCAAGCAGTTCCGGTTGAACTGCCTCTTTTGGGGTGTGACTATGCCCGATTTGCAAATGGTCTTTCCCCCTTTTGTAATGGCTTGGGAGGCAAAGAACGATGGTCTGGAGGGTTGCCCAGAGCAATACCAGAGGTTATGATTAATTCTAAACCTTCCAGCCATCACCTCCTATGTTTTGCTGCATGCATAGAGCAGGGCATGTGCTGGATCTGATGTTCTCACAATACCTTGCTTTTGATCTCACAGAAGTAGCTCCGGCCTCACAGTCGGACGAGTACCTAACTTGGCCTTAAGCCAGCGCTCCTTTCAACCCAGGACCTGGCGAAGGTACTACATGTAGACTTCAATTATACTTTATTCCTTGACCAGTCACATTTTACCAAAACACAAACTAAACAAAGTTAACCAAGATGTATTATCTTTGCTTTGATTAAATGCTTTTATGTTTCACGACCTCCTAAACGTCTCAGTCTTTCTTGTATTGGCCATCACTACTCCAGGTCACTATCACTGTCTTTCTAAAAAAATGTGTCTCTTTCCAGGGAAATCTGAATCCCAAAATGGGTTGCCTCTCCATGTGTCACATTTATCTGCCATGTGTTGTGTTTCCTGCTTTTGCAATCATTTCATTTACTTTTTCATCATGCAGGAGTCTCCAGCAAAGAGAGGTTGTTTTTCCTTCTTCTCACTTCTTTCAAAAGTATTAACCCTTTCTAACTTTGTATTGCATCCTGGGAATGAGTGACGATGTGAGGGAGTGACGTGGCTGCATGATGCTGAGAGAAATGTTGAGAGGGTGATGTGAGTGAGCGTTGCACGAGAGATCCGTTGTTGCACGGCAGCTTGGTGTGATGATTTGCCCAGTGGGTAGTTCTACCTGTTGCCTTTAGTGTAACCTGTTTTCCTACTTTTTCTTGATCTTGTATATATAACAAGTGCTTGGGATTCCTGGGGGATTTGTAGAGCTAGGCCTCAACACTGTGGGACCTTGAGTTTCACTTGTAGACTTGCTCCCTCCTCCCTGAGCTTTCCCCAATATTAAGCACCCATCAAGATTCGCCAGGTTTAAGCTTATTTCAATTTCGCGCCTCCTCTCAGTTTCCCATGCTTCCTTCTCAGGGATCTCAGCACTTCTGGGTAGAAGTGTATATCAGGCATGTAAGCACCTCTTAAACTGAAGTTTTCTCTAGGTTCCCAACCCCTCTCAAGGATCTCTTAGCACTTTATATGTCAGGATGGATTAAGGCCTAACTTGCCCTATGCTAAAGTGGGATTTGCCTACCTACAGCAACTGGTAGTCTGTGTTAGTAAGTTCAACTTAAAAGTCTGGGTCTAAAACCTATACTTGCCCTCACAAGTAAGTATACATAATGTGTAGGGATGGCAGCACTAAAAGAAAAAGTATTTAAAATAATATTTTGGGCTTCTTCCAGCTCAGGCTTGTTTCAGCTTCCCCTTCCCTAAGTTCAGGTAGTTCCACAAAAAGGACTCAGGGTTTCCTTCCCCAAGTGTAACACAATTCCAGGATATTTCAGGGTTCCCTTTCCCAAGTGTAACGCAATCAAACAGATGCTTTCTTTCACTTCAGCTCTCGTATGACACAGCCTTTGTCTTTGGCTTTTCTTGTCTCTTTCCCAAGTCGGGCTACTCGGTCTAGGCGCAGATGTCGGACCACACAATGTCTTAATCCTTACATTTCTCGATCATTCCCTTTCAAACAAATGGTTGTTCCTGTATTTCAGTTTTACAAATTTTCATTTTTTAAAAATAGTTATTTTTATTTTTAATTCAGGTCTGTGGCTGTGTGGACTAATGCACCCACTACAGGGATATGCGTTTGACCTCATGGTGACAAATTCGAATCCTTGCAGAGCCATTCAGCCCTTCATCCTTCAGAGGTTGATAAAATGAGTACCACTGAGTTGGGCAACACACATTTGTTATTTTTCTACAGTGCTAAGATACCTTTGTTGGAGTGAATATGTATTCTACAAAAACATATGTTCTTTATTTTTCTTCTATTAAAGGGGTGGTTTCCCTCCTCATGCCCCCACTGACTCCCACTTCCATCCAACAACAACCGACACTAAACTACACCACACCCTGTTTCCAGCCTATTTAAATGAGGGTGTCTCATGTATTGACCACAAATTGCATTTTCCTGATCAGGGAGATTTTTTCCATTTTCGTCAACTTAATTTCTTGCAAACCACATAAAATTACTACGTTCCGGATTTCCCTGGACGTTCTTGAAGAACTCTGAATGTGAAGGAAGGCTAGGAACATCCAAAGAGGGAAGCAAGAACCCTTCTGTTAACTTCTCCCAAGGAACAGAGGGAGAAAACAACGCAGAAGACCCACCAGCTGCGTCAGAACCAGTACCCAGCCAGCATAAAGCGTGCTCTGCTAGGCTCTGCAACAAGCTCAAGTACAATGACATGCACCTGCCGCCGTCGGCCTTAAAAGACATTCACGAGCCAGTCGAGTTCCTTGATCCGCAACCACCGGGAACGCTGACCGGCGCCAAACCTCCAGCTGCTGCCGTTAAGCTGCAGCCGCTGAATCCGAGACCTCTCGACCAGTGCTTTAGAACCACCGATCAGCACTGAGACAAGGATTCCTGACCCTAAGCTGCCGTGCAGGCCAGCCTGCAGCCGTCCGTCCAGCCTCACTCGCCGAACTGGTTGGCTTGTACAAACTTGACTGGACACTCCTTTTATCATTGGGTAATAAATGTATTTTCGCTGTGTTGCAACTAACCAACATCCACGACCTTTAGAGGAGATGAGCCTGCCGTTCCTTACACATTACCAAAATTGAACAAGGAGGTTTATAATTTTAATTGTACACTTGTTGAATACAATCTGTTCGGGTCCATTCTGGTGTATTAGGGGTGTGGGGCTGATGGATGGTTTAGGAACCGATATTCACCCCTGGACCACTGGTAACCTGGAATTTGCTTCGTCACAATCCCTTTCCCAAAACAGCAGCCCTGACATACCTCTATCGCATAGCAGCATCCCTAACATATTCCTTTCCCATATCAGTCTCTGTAACAATTCCATATCCCATAGCATCCCCCTTAACGAATCCCTGTCCAATTGCAGCATCCCTGGCATATACCTATCCCAGAGCAGCATCCCCAACGTATGCATAAATACATAACGTATAGCAGAACCTGGAACATACCCCATCCCATGCTAGCATCCGTAACATATCCATATAATCCAAAGCAGTACCACAAAAGCATCCCTGTTGTATCCCTATTCCATGGCAGATGCCCTAAAGCATCCCTACCCCCAAGGCAACATTCCTGATGCATCAATTTCCCAAAACAGCACCCCTGGCATACATCTATCGCATAGCAGCATCCCAAACATATCCATATCCCATAGCAGCACCCCTAACATATCCATATCTCATAGCATCACTCTTAACGTATCCATATCCCATAGCAGCACCCCTAACATATCCATATCCCATAGCAGCACCCCAAACATATCGATATCTCATGGCAGCACCCCTAACATATCCATATCCCATGGCAGCACCCCTAACATATCCATATCCCATAGCAGCACCCCAAACATATCCATATCCCATGGCAGCACCCCTTACATATCCATATCCCATAGCAGCACCCCAAACATATCCATATCCCATAGCACCACCCCAAACATATCCATATCCCATGGCAGCACCCCTAACAAATCCATATCCCATAGTGGCACCCCTAACATATCCATATGCCATAGCAGCAATCCAAACATATCCATATCCCATAGCATCACTCTTAACATATCCATATGCCATAGCAGCACCCCTAATATATCCATATCCCATGGCAGCACCCCCAACAATATCCATGTCCCATGGCAGCACCACTAACATATCCATATCCCATAGCAGCACCCCTAACATATCCATATTCCATAGCAGCACCCCTAAATGTCGAACGGGAAATCCTATTATACCCTCTAGATCATATATTGTGCGCAATACTGTTCGCGCACCAATGTGAACACTTGTTTGACTATATTGTTTAAGATATATGTGAAAGATCAATGTGAAATCCAAAGACACACTGTTGCTATTCTAACTTGTTTGCGAATATGTTAAGGATAACCACTAAATGTGTAGATGCATAAATTAAGATGCGAACTCAGCACGAACCCTAGATCCGTGATGTATTAACCTGTAGGTGGGCTGGACATCATGTTTTGGACTGTATAAAAGGTGCGACTATTCGGATGTACAGTCCCACTCACTACGCACACCGAACAGGGCTGGTTCTCGCTGTGTCGTACTGGGGGGCCTGATAGCTATCTGTTGCTTTGTCCTTTGAAACTGTTCAGTTATAGAATAAAGATCTCTGTATCTTTCTTTGTAACCCGCGTTTGGTTTATTTCCTTTTGGGGTACTCAGCCTCGATATCTTCTTTTTGCTTTTAGAGATGGCGCCCGAATAGGGACCCTCAAGATGCCAGCTCATTGAAGGTTGACGCTGCTATCGGACCGGGATCGGACGGTGTTGAAAAAAAAGGGGCCCCTTTCTGAATGAGACGCAACACCTCAACAGCGCTGCACGGCCCGATCCCTGGACGGTGAGCATGCGGTCCGAGTCGGCATCTTGACAAGGGTCCACATATCGAGGCGGGCAGATTTGCCGAAATCACCAAACACGAGGTAAAATTTGTTAGAAAAACTTTGAAATCTGATCGGACCGCATTAGGGTTGATCAGGTGAGTCGTGACCCGATTCTTAAGAATCCTGATGAATTGTTTTGGAGCATTGCACTTGCAAGTACAATTATTGACCAGGTAACACCAGTATTCTGACATGCCTGGGAAATTGTTTGCCTGCTTTAGGGAATTATTCCGCAGTGACAGACAATCATTGGAATTTAGCCATCCGGCGCCACAGGAGGGGTCGCCGGCTTGTACTATGTACTGTAAGCATGGCATTGGTAGTGTTTAATGATATTTGGCACAGGCAAACTAGACATGCTTCCGAACTTCAGTGGCCAATCAATGGTAGTTTTGAGATCCCTCGCATAGAATACTTAGAATCTATACTATTAAAGAAAAATGCTAGACCTGCAGCATTTGACGTTTTACAAAATTGGAAGAAAGAAGCTTTACAGTAGCTTAAGAGCAGAGAGAAACATGCGCGTCGAACGCTGAAAAAGCATTGTTATGTGACCAAGATAAACAGTCTGAGTCGACTAGGAATATGGATAGGGCTTTCTCACTTGGTATCCAGAAAATCTATCCCTCTAAAGACTTTCATGTTTCTGACGAACTTATCGACAAATTGTTAAATGAACGAAGGCCTGGTGCCACTGCGCCACCTCCGTATGTTCCCCTTCCTGCTGCTTTGCCTCTTCCTGCCGTTATTCCTCCTCCTGCTCCTATCGTTCCTCTTGTCATTCCTCCTCCTCCAGTCGTGGGTCCTCCTTTTGCTGCTGCTCCTCCATCTGCTCCTCCACCTGCTCATCCGCTCTTTCCTGTTATACCAGTGACAACACCTCCGTTGAACATGCCTACTCTCCC
Source organism: Ambystoma mexicanum (assembly GCF_040938575.1). Classification (NCBI taxonomy): domain Eukaryota; kingdom Metazoa; phylum Chordata; class Amphibia; order Caudata; family Ambystomatidae; genus Ambystoma; species Ambystoma mexicanum. The sequence continues at coordinate 180,515,176 of NC_090931.1, forward strand.
TCTTCCAAGCGATCCTGCACCGCTTGTAGTAGATCAGGGAGCGGGATTGAGGGTTGTTACTCGCAATACTGTACCTCCAGAGAAGAAACGTGACTTGATTGCATGGGCTAAGCATTGTATGGAGAGAGATGATCAAGCTAATGTTTTTGCCACACTTTCTAATATGGACAATTTTCCTTTGAAAAATATTTTTATTGAAGGATTAGGGATTCATTTGTGTGTAATGTGGGACAGATTAAAAAATACAGATCTCCCACAAGGGTTGAGGGATCTGAACACCTTAGCGTTCTCTAGAGACACTGTGGAGAAAGTACAAGAGCATGTTGAGAGGGTATTTCAGTATAGAAAGGAGTTGGAAAGATTATGGGATGAAGATGAAGATAGTATGTATGTTCAGAAGTGGTTCCTTCCTTGTCGTAAATTGATATCTGAGGAAATGCGAATTTGCACGAAGGACGCGATTAGATGGATCTCAGACTCGTCGATAACTCCAGTTGAAGTATATGACATGTATAGTCAGTATACGCCAGAAATGCAGAGGAAAGTGATACAGGTAATGGTAGAATACCTACAGGATGAGTGTGTAAAAAGAAAGATTAGTTGTCCCACAGATTTATTAAGTATTTACAAGAGTGCTTTTTCACTTGACACTTCTTCGGCTGCTTTAGCGCTCGATTTGTCTCTGTTGCTTAGTAAGCGTTCGGAGTTGCCTACTTCTCAGTTGCCTATGAGAGAGGTTCCTCCGACATTTGTCCCAAAGGTTGAGATCCCTGCTAATGTTGCAGCGGGTACAGCTGCTGTGGAAATACCTGCACATTATGTGTCTCAGTTCATTCATGTCCCGTTCTCAAGACAGGAAGTGAACACCATTAGACAATCAATTCCGACATTAGGAAAAATCCGACAGGGTTCTATAAAGAAATTGGGCCTCATTACATGGTAGGCGGTAGCCATGGTGCTGTTAGCACCATGGCTACCCCTTACCGCCTTCTGGGTCCGAGTTGGCGGTATGGGGACTTACCGGGTCATTCTGACGCTTGGGGACCCGGTAAGTCCCCATGCCAAATACCATTACCCATTCCCATTTGAGCCCCCATAGGACTGAATGGGAATGGGGAAAGAGCTAATAACGGTACCGCAATTTGCGGTACCGTTATTTGCTCTGAAGTCCCTCAGCAGGTCCCTTCCTTAACGTGTGGTCTGACCACACGTTAAGGACGGGACCCGCGGAGGGACCTCGTAGTAGGGCGGTAGGGGATTACCGGCACCGGTGCCCTTACCGGTGCCGGTAATCCCTTACCGCCATCCGTGTAATGAGGCCCATAGAGTCTGTTTTGAAATCCTCAATATTCACTTTAAGTGATATTGATTTGTTATTTCCTGTACTCCTGCCTGTGGATTTGTGGAAACAGGTCAGGACTATAGATGACGTACCAGGGTTAGGAGATACATGGGCACACCAGATGCCTGTCCGGTTTCTTCGCCGGTACCTATTTCTTTGGGTCCTTTTATGGATCATTGTCAATTCCTTTTGACTTCGAATTGTGGAGAGAATTTGCTGGGGTTGAATTTGTTGAAGGAATTAAATGCGGTAATTCATTGTTCCTCTGATGGAGTGCGCTTGACGATTTCGCCACAGCAACTTTCTGTCTCCCAATTCTTGACTAGACCTTTGCCACCGGAATTTAGTGCTGTTCCGGAGTGTTTATGGGCAGTTGATGACAATGTCAGTGTTTTACAAATTGAGCCTGTTAAGATTGTTTTGAAACATGGAGTGAAGCTGCCGCGCATTCCGCAGTATAAGATTTCAGCTGATGGTGAGCAAGCTTTGAAATGCATCGTACATTGAGGGGGGATTGAGGAAATTGCAGGTAGTTTATGCAATAGTGCGATTTTGCCCGTGTACAAAAAAGGCGATAATGCAATTCCTTTTTGTTTCATAATTGATTTACATGCCATCAATAAGATTGTCGCTCCACAATTTCCAATTGTGCCTGATGTGACGACGATACTGACTATGATTCTGGCCTCAGCTACTCATTTTAGTGTTGTGGATCTAAAGAATGCTTTCTTTAGTATTCCTATACACAAGGACAATAGATATTTGTTTGCGTTCACCTTAGGGGGATGCTCCTTCACATTTACCCGTGCACCACAGGGTTACACAGAAAGCCCTAGTATCTACAGTAGGGCTTTGAAAGAACAACTCGATACCCTTGAGTTGCCCTCTACTTGTACACTGCTTCAATATGTTGATGACTTGCTTTTAGCTGCCGATTCAGAAAGCGCTATAAAGAGGGCACTGTGTTGTTGCTCATTCACCTGGCTAAACATGGACATAAAGCTTCGCTCAAGAAATTTCAATATTGTTGTCAGGAGGTCGCCTATTTAGGCTATCTCCTGTCAAAAGAGGGAAGAAGATTGACGCCTGAATGGATAAAACTCATTTCTAGCATGTTTGTCCCAAATACGCAGAAAGAAGTTAGAGCCTTCATAGGAATGGCTTCTTACTGTAGGCAGTGGATCCCCAATTTCTCGTTAACGATTAAGCCGATGTTGGCTCTGACGAAGAAGGGCATTTCTTCACCATTGCCATGGAACATGGAGCACCAGCGTGCATTTGATTTGTTCAAGACTGCATTGTGATTGGCACCGGTTTTGGGCACACCAAATTATGAAAAGGCCTTTGTGTTGTTCGTGCATGAATGTGATGGATGTGCTTTGGCTGTGTTAACGCAGGGACATGGAGGGAAGAATAGGCCATGCAGTTACTTTTCTTCCGCCCTTGATCCTGTAGCATGCGCTTTGCCAAGATGTTTGCGAGCTGTTGCTGCTACTGCTGCATCTGTAAAACAGAGTGAGGGAATGGTCCTAGGCCATGCTTTAACCCTGATGGTGCCTCACTCTGTAGATGTTCTACTGAATAGAACTCAAACGCAACACCTCACCTCCGCACGGTTGACAAGATATGAATTGATCTTGTTTGCACCACACATACAAATTAAGTAGTGTTGTGTTCTTAATCCGGCTGAACTCTTACCTTTCCTGCAAGGTACTGCTTGCAGTGACAAAGAGTCACATGACTGTCTTTACACTACCGAACAAGAGACAAAGGGTAGAATTGATCTAAAAGATACTCCTTTGAACAATCCGCAAGGGGAGCTGTTTTGCGATGGCTCCTGCTTCAAACATCCGGGTGGTACATCCACAGCTGCTTACGCAATCACTACGTTGAGCACGGTCGTGGAAACCAAGAGAATCACACATAACTCCACGCAGGCCGCAGGGATTATAGCATTAACCTGAGCTTGCGAACTTTCCAAAGGGCTTACCGTGAATATATACACTGACAGTCAGTATGCCTTTGGGGTGGTTCACAACTTTGGGAGACTTTGGTCAGAAAGAGGGTTCTTAACTTGACATGGTACAAAGATCCAGCATGGCTCCTTGATAGTACGGCTACTCTCAGCGCTTGCACTCCCTACTCAGTTAGCTATTGTAAAATGCGCAGTGCATCAAAAGATTATAGATGATATAGGAAAAGGGAATGCTTTTGCTGACCAGATAGCTAAACAGACTGCCACTGTCCTCTCTTTAGACATATATACTTCAAGGGAAGCCACAAATGCCTGTACTATGGATGAGAGTATCGATTCTGTGAGAGATATCCAAGCCGATGCCACATTGGAAGAGTCTAAAAAGTGGGCTGAGGGCTTGGGGAAACTCGATGATGACAGGTGTTGGGTGGACAGAGTTGAAGGAAAATGGCTATTTCCCGATGTGTACATCATGATGATGGTCGTCATGGCTCATGGCCTTGCACATATATGTGCCCGCAAGATTACAAAAATGCTGGAAAATGTATGGGTGAATGACAAAATCTCTAAGGTAGCTGAACGTTTTGTCCAAATCTGCATGATCTGTTTACGACACAATGTGGGAAAGGGAACATCAACTCCTAGGGGAAGTTTTGGTCCACCTTCTGTCCCCTTCGAGGTTATACACTTTGACTTTATTGAAATGGAACGATTTAATTACTTGAAATACGTGTTAGTTGTCATTTTTTCTTTTAGCAAATGGGTTGAGGCTTTTCCTGTTAAAGACGCTACAGCCATGACTACTGCAAAGACAATGTTAAAGGAAAATGTTCCTAGGTTCGGGCTACCAAGAGTCATCTGGTCAGACAACGGTCCACATTTTATCGCTGCTGTAATCCTTCAGATATGCGCAGGATTACAGATCGTTAAACGGTTCTATTCGGCCAGACACACTCAGAGTGCCGGAGTAGTAGAAAGACACAACGGCATCATCAAAAACAAGCTTGCTAAGACGTGTGCTGGCACCAAATTAAAATGGCCGGACACCTTACCGATCGTGTTGTTATCCATGTGTATGACCCCTCAAACTAAGACTGGGCTCTCTCTCCCTTTGAGGTGGTTATGGGGTGGCCTGCTAATATCTGGAACCTTCCGAAAAATCGTTCACGGCGAAATGAGGAAAATGTACTTCTTTCAGATTATTGTAGCCAGTTGACTAAAAACTTGTATTTGATTTATCACCAGGTGCGACAGGCTTTACGTGTACGATACGAGGATCCCGGTCACAGCATACGGCCCGGTGACTGGGTTCTCATTAAAGCATTTGAGCAATCGTCTTGTCTTGCAACTCGGTGGCGGGGCCCCTTCCAGGTCTTTCTATTCATGCAAACAGTGGTGCGGGTGTCGGGCAGAAAACATTGGATCCACGCGACCCACACCAAGAAGATTCCACACCCAGTGCCATACGATACAGAAGTAACAGAACCCCTCATCAGTACTGCAATCAACGATCCTGAAGCAGTAAACAGCATCAAGAGTGCGTCGGAGACTCTTCCTGAGCCTGTGGGGCCTGGGGAAACAGCCATTTTGCCTCCACACTCTCCAATAGTTTTGTCTCAGGAAGCTGTTGTTGTCTTGCATCCTCTCTTGTTCTTGATACGTTGCTTCCAACGGGAAGTGATGACAGTTTGTTTTTAGATCACTCAGTACCAGGAAGCACGAGGTACGATCTGTGACCTAGGAAATAGGCCTACTGCACGGTTCGGCTGTGCGATTGAGGAGAATCATCAAGGGCTTGCCTTTTTGGCCCGATCTATTGTTTACACAGGGATTCTGTTGGCTAGGGTTTGTGGAAGGACTAAGAAGACGCTCAGCCCGGAGGTCGCCAGCTAAAAAACATTTGCGTGTTCGTTTGAAGATTACAATGCCTGCCACCGCTACCGCTACCGCTCGTACAGAACTGATAAGTGAAGGTGTGACCAGCTGTGAAAAAGGACAGTCTGCAAAATGGGCCCCGAAAACGTATTGCTGTTTGTTGATAATGTTAATTGGTTTTATAATAATCATTGTTTTAGGCTTCTGGTATCTAAAGGAAGTACATCCGTTTAATAAATTGTTACCGACTGAAAATGTACCTACTGTTTCTACTCCTTTTGTGCATCTGCACACCCTATCTCCTAGGGATTCTCAGCATAGACAGAGATATCACAATAGTACGCTATTAATCATCATGAATGCTACACATGTCATCTTTAATAAGTCCAACTGTTGGGTTTGCTCGTATTTACCGCAACATGGGAATAAGGGGCTAGGTTGGTATATTCATCCTTTACCTTTGACAACTGCATGTTATGCTTCTCTTAGAGCACTATTCTTTGGTCGCTGGAACGATAGAATCTCAGGGAACTTTGATGGGACTAATTTGAATCAGTTTGAAAAACGTGTTTTGACTCCCTTAGGATGCTCGCTTTTTGCAAATAGGAGTAAGCTCAACGTTGCTTCTTTTAGGCCTTCTGATAGACTGTCTCGTCCTTTCCAAACTTTGATTTCTTTTAAAATGGCTCCTATAGGCAATAAGGATGCCACGCCTCCTTCTTACACTGTTAACCATAGCCCCGATTCAGTTTCTTTCTGCATACAGAGGAATGGTACTCAGTCGATGGGTGATTTTAAAGGTTGCGCCAATGTTGCGAATTTGACTGGGGAAGACAGACCTTTGTATGTAGGCGAACCTGTCTACTTTGTTTGCGGTAATGTAGCATTTCCATTGTTACCCAGGGATTGGCAGGGAACTTGTTATTTAGGGATCCTGTTACCCGGGGTATTCATAGCCAGTACTGTAGAGGTTTCAAAGGCTCGTCCACGGTGGGACGAGGATGGTGACACTCCAGCACAAGTTTTGGGAGATGTAGCAAAGTTCTTTGTGCCATTCTGGGGACAAATAATGAACTCTGAGGATATCAAGAGACTAGCGAGAGTACTGGAGAGAACCATCAACCGGACCACTGACATACTCTATAATATGACTCTAGAACAGAAAGCAATAAGGTTAGTAGCACTTCAGAACTGGATGGCATTAGATGTCATCCTAGCTGAACGTGGAGGGGTATGTAAATTAGTGGGGTCCGCTTGCTGTGTTTTCGTGCCAGATTCCTCCCCAACTATCTTCAAGGCAATACAGAATCTGCATGTCCTAAGTTCAGAAGTGCATGTTCACGAGGGAAACTGGTATCTTAGCACTTGGTTCTGGGACTTAAGGTGCTTTCAGTCTTGCTGATCATTTTGGGAATTCTGCTGTTCCTTTGTTGCTGTATACAGTGTCTTCCTGGTATATGTTCGATGCTAGGGGGATGTTGCGCACAGGCGATGGGTACGTTAGGATGCAAGGTATACACCCCAGACAAGAGCTCCAATGAATATGTGCTGAAAGAAATTCTGGTAACCGATCTAATGGCGATTGATATCTCCGATGGTGATTCAGGGTGTATGGACATTGAGACATGGAATTATTTGTAAAGTAATTAGAATTAGTTTAGCGCTTGGCATAGGTCAAAAGGAGGGTTTGTCGAACTCCTATTATACCCTCTAGATCATATATATATATTGGCCTAGGCCAAGTCGCTCTGTGAGGAAATCTGCGTTGCAAGTTCCTGACCTTAGATCTGTGTAAGCCGCCATTTTAGGTTCATCCGCCATTTTAGATTCTCTCTCTAAAGTCACCATGTGTTCTAAGAGGGTGGACAGTGTCATTCTGAATGTAACATGGCCGTCTTGACCTCTGTGTACACGTTAATATGTAAACTGCCTACAGGCCAAATGTTAGGGTCATGTACTGAGACCTTGTCCTTCGTTGACCTGTGTATAAAGGATTACCTGTACCAGCGAAGCTAATCCATGAACGTATATTGTGCACAATACTGTTCGAGCATCCAATGTTAACACTTCTTTGACTATATTGTTTAAGATATATGTGAAAGATCAATGTGAAATCCAAAGACACACTGTTGCTATTGTAACTTGTTTGCAAATAGGTTAAGGATAAACCCTAAATGTATAGATGCATAAATTAAGATGCGAACTCGGCACAAACCCTAGATTTGTGATGTATTAACTTGTAGGTGGGCTGGATATCATGTTTTGGACTGTATAAAAGGTGCGACTATTCTGATGTACAGTCCCACTCACTACGCACATCGACCAGGGCTGGTTCTCGCTGTGTCGTACTGGGGGGCCTGATAGCTATCTGTTGCTTTGTCCTTTGGAACTGTTCAGTTATAGAATAAAGATCTCTGTATCTTTCTTTGTAACCCACGTTTGGTGTATTTCCTTTTGGGGTACTCAGCCTCGATATCTTCTTTTTGCTTTTACATAACATATCCATATCCCACAGCAGCACGCCTAACATATCCATATACCTGAGCAGCACCCCTAACATATCCATATCCCATAGAAGCACCCATAACATAGCCATATCCCATGGCAGCACCGCTAACATATCCATATCCCATAGCAGCACTCCTAACATATCCATATCCCATAGAAGCACCCCTAACATATCCATATCGCATAGAAGCACCCCTAACATATCCATATCCCATAGCATCATCTTAACGTATCCATATCCTATAGCAGCACCCCTAACATATCCATATCCCATAGCATCACTCTTGCATATCCCATAGCAGCACCCCTAACATATCCACATGCCATGGCGGCACAACAAACATATCCATATCCCATGGCAGCACCCCTAACATATCCATATCCCATAGCATCACTTTTAACGTATCCATATCCCATAGCAGCAACCCTAACATATCCATATCCCATAGCATCACTCTTAACGTATCCATATCCCATAGCAGCACCCCTAACATATCCATTTGTCATGGCGGCACAACAACAATATCCATTGCCAATGACAGCACCCCTAACATATCCATATACCATGGCAGTTCCCCTAACATATCCATATCCCATAGCATCACTCTTAATGTATCCATATGCCATAGCAGCACCCCTAACATATCCATATCCCATAGCATCACTCTTAACGTATCCATATCCCATAGCAGCACCCCTAACATATCCACATGCCATGGCGGCACAACAAACATATCCATATCCCATGGCAGCACCCCTAACATATCCATATCCCATAGCATCACTCTTAATGTATCCATATGCCATAGCAGCACCCCTAACATATCCATATCCCATAGCATCACTCTTAACGTATCCATATCCCATAGCAGCAACCCTAACATATCCATATCCCATAGCATCACTCTTAACGTATCCATATCCCATAGCATCACCCCTAACATATCCATTTGTCATGGCAGCATTCATAACCCTTCAAAACACACCACTAACACTCCTCTATTAAAAAAAGCACCACCGACTGCTTAAAGGGCTTGACTGTGACATCACAGCACGTCTTCCATTTTCATGTTGTCCATCACTGTGGGAATCTCCGCTTGAGATTCCATTGTCAAGAACCTTGGCATCTTCTTAGGGTTTGTGCCCAGAATCACCCCCAGGTGATGGTATTAGTCAAGAGCAGGAATTTCCAGAAGATGCTCACCGATCTAAATCTACTGTGCCCTGAGGCCTACGGGCACGTAGCGCGTAATGCAAAATAAATAATAATATTAATAATAATTGCTATGCTGGGTACTCCGCACAGATGTCGTTAGATCCCAAATATTGCTGAGGTTGGATTATGGTAAAACATGAATCTGCTGCTTTTGGCTCTCCAGATATGTTGGACTAAAACTCCCATCAGCCCTAGCCAGCATAGTTAATGGTGAGGGATCATGGGGGTCGTAGTCCAAAACATCCGGAGAGCCAAAAGTTACAGACCCCTGCAGGAACCTTCTGTACATTACCACCCCGCAATCCCAAAGCCAGAGGCCTCCAAGTTTGGAGAAGTAGGAAGCGTGGCCATGCCCTCATCTCAAGACGCATTGCCACATCATGCTGGTTGGTCCGGAAAGCTCTCCGGCAGCTCCCAGTGGATGGGAGGATGGGCTTTCAGGCACTAATGACTATGTCAAAGGCCTTCTGGGCAGGGTTCTCCGTTTATCTGCAAAATCGACCTGATCATTGTGCTCCTACCTGGAGACTAAAGTCAATCCTGGATGAACATTTTCAAAATAAAGAAACAGGGCGGCAAATCCGGGTGTTGGGGCCTAAATTCTGAGATACTCTGGGTGATTCAAGAAAGCATTCACTGAAATGGCCAATGCCTCCGACAGCTTAAATGACCTTCTTCAGGCGTCTGCCTGTGGATAGTAGCAAACTGATGGAACTCCAGTATCCTCTTGAAGAGGGAAGGGGCCTCGCTTGACATTAACGCCCGTTGCATCACCAGCCTCTGGTTTGCATAGGAGGTCCCCTTACTTTCCACGAATCGGGAATGCAGGCAAAGCGCAGTGACGCAATCGCTCGGTTGCCTGCTGCAAATCCCCGGACTCAATTAAGATGTAACTGGAGTCCTCTGGACACCCAGCCCCAAATGGCGCAAGTGCGCCCAGCAGCAACCGTTTGTAACTGGTCAACGCAACTATCTCAATCACTCCCAGAACTAAGAGACGCCTCAAGAAAGGAGGGTGGCCTTTTCAAGACATGTCTGCGGGTACCTGTCGCTAAACACGTCCTTATGCCCCGTGCATATCAACGTAGTCATGTTTTATAGGTAAGGCCAGCCTCCGGCTCCTTAGCGCCTACTCGTCCCAAACATGACCAGAGTTCGTGTTTTCTCACTGCCTCCGTGTCTTTCTGTCTCTCTCTCCCTTCTGTTCTCTCTACTTTTCTTTACCCCACTCTCCCTTTCTCTCTCTCTCTTCCGCTGCTTTGCTCTCTCTTTCTTTTACTCTCCCTTTCTCTCTCCCTCCTCTCTATTTTTCTTTCTCACCCTCTCACACTTTCTTACTCTCCCTTTCACTATGTTTCTTTCTTTCTCTCACCCTCTTTCTCTCCCTTCCTCTTCCTCGCCCGTTCTCTCTCTCCGTTTTTGTCTATTTTTTTCTCTCACTACCCCTTTCTCACTCTCTTCCTCTCCTTTCCTCCCTCTCGCCTCTCTGATCTCTCTTCCTTTCTCTCCCTTTCCTTTGTCTGTCTCGTTCTTCCTCTCCCCACTCTCCCGTTCTCTCTCTCACCCTCTATTTTTCTTTCTCTTCCTCTCTCTCGCCTTAGTTTCTCTCGCGCTCCCTCTCTTCTCTCTGATCTCTCTTCCTTTCTCTCCTTTTTGTTTGCCTCTGTCTTCCTCTCTCTTGCTCTCTCGCCATCTCTCTCTTTCGCTCCCTCCATCCCTTTCTGTCTGTCTGTCCGCCTCTCTTTCTTTCTCTCTCTCTCTCTCTTTCTCTCTCGTATTCAGAAGGTGGATGTCTCTCCTC